>NC_048596.1:261563601-261631101 GCF_003668045.3 Cricetulus griseus | reverse complement strand
TATGTGTGTGTGCTCACAAGTTCAGTCCCAAAACATCAACTCATCACTTTGTTGTCCATCTGTCCTCTTCATCAACACTTGCCTCTCAGCTCCTCCTTCTACTTCTTGGATATTTGCTCTTTCTTTGCCAAAGGTCTCATCCATTCTATCATTATCTACTGAGTTTATTGAGCATTATTCATGTGTACCCTGTTAGCCGAAGTAAAATGGGTGTCATTCAATCCTTGTAGAGGAGTTTATTAACCAGAGTGCAAGGTCAACAATGCACAATTAAGCCTATAATGACAAAAAGCACCCTTCTTAGATACGAGTTGTTCATTTGTCTGTGATTGACATTTGAATATAACATTAAATTGTTGCCTATTGAAATGCACCTTTGCTACCTCTGTTCTGTGGGAAGCTCTAGCCTGAAGATTGCCTTTCATCACAGAACTACACTCAGATGGTTTTGCTCTGTCTTCATTCACCAGTAGTCTATTCTCTGATAAGGGAGCCATAAATCGTCATCATTTCATCATTGGCTGAAAAGAGCTGCTCTCTCTCTCTCTCTCTCTCTCTCTCTCTCTCTCTCTCTCTCTCTCTCGTGAGTGTATACGAGTGCACATGTGTGCGTATGCAGGTATGTACACGTGTGCAAGTGCATTTGAGTGTGGATGAGCTTACACATGTGGGAGAATGTAGTGATGGAGGCAAGAGGACAGCCTGAAGTCATGCCTCAGGATCCATCCACATGGATTTTTTGAGGCAGGGTCTCCTACTGACCTGGATTTCCCAAATCCTGTGCATCAGGCTAGGCTGGACTGGCTGGCCAACAATCATCAGGCTTCCTCCTGCCATTATCCCCTCAGCATGCCTGGCTTTAAAAAGTACTCTTTGAAAATGTATAGATGTATACGCATTTTGTACATATACACACCTACTCCCCTGGCCCAGTTCCTCTGGGACACACCACCCCAGCCATCTCCTTTCTAACATCACGTCTTTCATGTCCTTTTAACTTTGGGCTGAGTCTACTGTCCCCTATATGTGCATGCACAGGGGGCTATCCACCAGAGCAAAAGCCAGCAAGCAAAAGCCAGGGGAGCCAATCCCCTGAAGAAAAATGATTCACCTTTCCCCATCAAGTGCCACAGCTGCTCAGCTAGGGTGGGGCCTGTGAGCCCCTCCTCTTTCACTCACACCTGTGATTAGCCCTATAAGACTGGCACAAAGTCAAGCCCTTCGACATTCCCGGCTGGGTATTTGTTTATTTGCTTAATTTGGGCTTACTGGCTGAGCTGCATCCCTAGCTCCAGGAACTATTTTCCTATGTTCTGTCTAGAGTTGCAGTTTTGTCACACAACACAGAAAGGCATATTGAAAAGAAAACCTCAGGGGCTGAGAGCAGACTGGTTGCAGAAGGAAAGAATTGATTGACACGATACACAGACACCACATTAGCAGCGACAGCGTCTGCCTCCTGTAAGACAACCCCACTGTAACTGAGAACATACCTGTTGGCTTTGGCTGTGGACACAGCAATATCTTTGTGGTTGGAGAAAGATAGCATAGGCTTCCCCGGGCATTCCCCAGTGTGATTTTTCTGGAGGTGATCTTTTTCTACCCTTGTTTCTGCACCATGTACCTGCCAAAGCATTTTAAGGTGCATGTGAATACTTGACAGAGCCCATCCGTAGGCCCTGACAGTAACAATAGGATAATGGAAACTCACTCATTTCACATTTCCTCTCTGGAACTCCCAAGGCAAAATATTCTTCTTCCGTCCTTTGGACTCTGTGAAATATTCTATTTGACTTCCTCTCCAACAAGCTGTCTGCCTCACACATTTAAAATCACCTCTCACGTTCATTTCCTCTGGAAAGCTCTTCGCAGGCCAACACAAACTCCCCCGAATAATGGTGTTAAATCCTGTGCATTAGTCTTAACGTTACATTTCTCAAATGTCATGTAGTGTTTTCCCAGGCTTCCAATGTGATCTGCTTGCAAATTCTCCTGTGCTTGTTTATTTAATTTCAGTTCCATTTATTACTATTGTCTCCACGGCACTGAGCGTTGCTGTTGCCTCTCCTCCCAAATTGTAAATTAGTGTTTTCTGGTCATGCATGATTATTATGTCACTCATTCATCATCATCATTATCATCATCTCTGAGCGGGGCACAATCCTAAGAACCCTTTCAAATCCTTCGGTCATTTTTACTCATGCAAAGCTCTTTATCACATTATTTTTTTAAAAAATAGCTTTATTAGTTTTGTGAAATTAATGAATGTACCTGACCCCCCCCCCAAAAAAAAAATAGCAGCAGGGAAAAGTACAACAAAGAGCTAGACATGTTGGCATACATCTATAACCTGTAATCCGAGTCTGTTCTTGGATGCATAGCAAGATCCTGTCTTCCGAATTCTTTTCAATAAACTATTTTTGAGGTTTTTCTCTATTCTACATAAACATATGTATGTATGTAAGTATGTATGTATGTAATCTCACAAAATGTAAGATGACTATATACATGGTTCTATAACATTTATTTGTATTCAGTTAAATGTATTGGATAGCTTATTATCAATGCTAGATATTCATCAACATTTTTGATGTTTTTATAATCTGTGTCCTAGATATACTTTGTTGTATTTATGTCATCCCTCAAGTTTTATGAATGGAATCAGTGCTACAATGGAGACTTGTGTCTATAATCTTTTCCTTTTTTACATGTGCATGTAATATTTTTATAGCTGGTATTATCTCTTTTGAGTTGAATTTCCAGAAGTAGAAATTACTGAGTCAAGGCATACTAGTGTTACACCTTGATATATATTTGGCTCCGCATTGGCAACTGATGTAGTCGGTTAACACTAATAGGGAGCTACCATTTTCTATCTTCTCTTTCTCATTAGTTCATCACTGTGCTTGAGTTGTTTGTCAAAGGAGTATAGGGTGACCTTGGGTAGAGTGACCCCTTCGTACTCTGTTCCTTTATTTTCATTCCTGGGATGAGATGAGCTCACTGAAATCTCACACAAGAGGCTTTTATGACAGTCAATTTAGATGAGCACCTGAACCCATTATACAGCATAATTCATACCTGATGTAAAGTGACAGATGAGAGAAAATCACATCAATATTCCCTTAGAGATGACAGTTGCTCAACAAGAATCATTCTGAATCGATTAACCCAGCCACAGCTTGGCTTTGATGCAGTGACACTCTGCCACCAAGGGAAAGGAGCTGCTTGCGTGTTCTGTGCAATATTGTTACCCGAGAAGTCGTACATTGCTGATCTCATTAAAATCATTAGGTGCTTGCCAGGATTCTTACCCATCTAACTCCCTGGGCCTTCCATAATGCATAGAGAAAAGGGTAGCTCTTTTCCTATGACTTTTCTCCACTATAATGGGTATGGCAAATTAAATACACACATATTAATATATTATGGAAATTGGATTTTGGAAGGATTGTAAAAGTAAAAAAGAATGACAAAAAAAAAGTATTGACAGTGAAGATCCTAATTTGAGCAAAGAAATGAACTAGAATCCCAGTTCAATGGATTTTTGTCTTCCTTTGTGTTATGTCAGTTCTTGGTAATAAACTTTTGCTTCAACAATGTTAAAAATACTCTCTGTGGCTTCCATTAAGCCCTCTTATACGAAAGGTTGTATATCAAATGTCTGTATTGCTTCCTGGGAGACACCAAACTCATACTTCTGGAGTGTGGCCTAGATGGTGGCATTTTAAAGAAGCTAACATGAGGCCAAGATGAAGAAAACTAATTTAAAGAAAAACATTCAAAATAAATAGTAAAGTACAAAGTGTTTTTTGAAATTTCTTCGCTGTTTCCCATGTCATATTCAATGCAATTACCTACATGACTTTACATTTACAAGCAGCCTTGTGACCCATGAATTAGGGTAATAGATTTTTTAAGGATAGAAGACATTATGTAGATAATTTTCTGATCGCTACTACTGGTGGGGGTCAATCTAGGGTAAGGGCCCTCAAACTTTGTTGCACATGAATCTTCTGGGAAGCAAGATAAAATTCACCACTGTTCTATGGTTGAGGGTTACAGCTGGGAGGGAGAAGAGAGAGTTTTGGTGTGCACCAACAGCAATCCTGAGATGAAGAGACCCTGGATCACACTTTGCCAACCCTGTACTTTGCCCTTCTAAGACAATTGCAAATGATTTCCTGTTGTACACACACACACACACACACACACACACACACACACACACACACACACACAGGTGAGAGGGGGAGAGAGAGATTTTTAAATGTTTCAAATGCTTGAAAGGGTCTGGAGATATGAGCACAAAGGAAATATTTTGAGTATGATGTGATTATATTCAATGAGAGGAGATGTAGAGAAACAAAAGACAATGACTGACAGCAAGGAAAGAGGAAAAATTCAGTGTAACTCTGGGAGCTAGTAATGTGATAAGTAAGGACTGGCTGGCATGCCTAAGGTCCCAGGTTTCGTGCCCAGCAATAGTGTGTGTGTGTGTGTGTGTGTGTGTGTGTGTGTGTGTGTGTATGTGCGCATGCATGTGTGTTCAAAAATTAATGTAATGACTTAACTATGTGCAGGCTTACGGACAAAGGCATCTTTAGCCGCAACCCACATCGGGCTTTAGCTAGTACCCCCACTGCCTCCTGTCACTCTTTCCTCTACAGTTAGCTCTAAGCTGGACTCTGTGTGTGTGTGAGGCAGTAGTAGGTTCTGTTCTGATGCTTCAAACAAGCACAACTGTTAATTCCTGAGGCCTTTACACCTTGTGGATGGGAAGGTATTTGGTACTCAGAACTTGTGCAAAGGTATTATTGACCATGGAATATAAACCTATTACTATGACCAGGTTCAGGAGGTCTGCTAACTTGCTAAAAGCCAATGTGAGCCCATTGGGAAACTGGGCGAAGACCCTCTATCTTAAATCTTAAAGCACATGGGCTGATAGGGGAGGCAGTTATTTGAGGTGGGAGCAGGACCATTGACCAAGGACTAAGGTGCATGTGGGGGCTACTCAGCCATTCCTATAAAACTATCTATTAGATAATACTTGCTAAAATCATTTCCTCATAGCAAAAAATGCACTTTGAAACACACCCAATTAAAAGCATCAGCTACCACAAGAGGTTTTTTGTTGTTGTTGTTTTGTTCTTGCACAAAAATGATGAGGAACGAAGCAAAGCATTGTGGGTTGATGACTCAATACTGTAACTTGGTTTTGACCTCCCTGAGCAGATGTGGGATTGATTCAAATTTAACAGGAGATATGAGTTACAATAACTGAAGATTTCCTGTACCTAACATGCCCCAAAAATCTAAATTGGCATTACTGGGGACATTTTATAACAGGAACTGTGCTCAGAACAACGAGCAGTGTCTACTGACTGAAGGAGAACTGTTTCTAGAGGTCCCACACACCCTACCCCTTCAACTTCCCAGCCTCCAAACTGTTTCCAGAAAACAGTTCAAAACAGTGCTTCCTTAGAATGTTCTAAAAAGAGGGTCTTGTTTTCTCTTTCAGCTCTCTCCCTCTCTGCACTGCTCTTATTTGACTTTGACCTTTGGCCTTTGCTGGTGACTCCCACAGGTAGGGAAGTCTCTCTGATCTCTACTTATTATAATAAGAATGATTAAGAGGTCTAATTGCCTTTGCCTGTTAGGACGAGGCAAGAAGTGAAAGTGGTCTGGGCGTGATGGGGGAAGTTCTTCTGTGTATGCTTATCTTATTGGTTGTTGAATAAAGACACTGTTCGGCCAAAGAGGCAGAAAGATAGATGGGACTAGGAATCGAGGAGGATTCTGGAAAAGGTAGGAGTAGCACAGAGTCGCCATGTGAGCTCAGGAAGACAGGATGCTTGCTGACAGAGTCCTCTAAGATAAGTCTTTAAAAATATATAGATTATGGTTATGGTTGATAATTAGGACTGAGCTAGCCAATAAGAAATCTTAGTCATTGGCCAGCAGCATTGTAAATAATATAAGACTCTGTGTGTTAACTGGGTGCCCACGTGGCAGTGGGGCTCGGGCAGCGGGCAAGGCAAGAAGTGAAAGTGGTCTGGGGGAGTAAAGAGTAGGTGTTGGGAAAATAATGGAGCCCAGTGCACAGTTCCTGTGTCATAGAGATCACTGATGCTTACACACGGGGCTTTGAACTCCCAAACAGCAACCACTAAGGTAATGCTTAATCACCTATTTCATAACATAATTCAAGACACAACTCTTCCCAATGCAGACCCAGTATTCATGAAGGATCAATCCAAACTCCTAAATCCAAAATGATGCAAAATATGAAACATTTGGAGACCATTATGATGCCACAGTGGAAAATCCCCAACCCTGTCTTACATAATGGGTAATAGGCAAATATGGGTGAACTGAAATTACTATTCAGCATTCCCTTCAAGCTTATGTATATAAGGGATGTTTGTACTGCAACTGTTGAGATCACATTTCTAACATACTTGCTATGTTTATGCAAGTAGCCCCAAATTAAAAAAAAATCCTTCAGTACGAAATTCTCTGTGTTCCAAGCTTTAAGACAAAGGGTACTCAACCTTCACTGTATCTCAGAATTTTCTCCCCCATGTTACTCGCACTCATGCTTATTGCTTCACTATTCACGACAGCCAGTTGATGAAGCCGGCTTAGACGTACATCAACAGAAGAATGGATAAAGAAAATACACACAATGGAATTTTATTTGGCAATAAAGAAAAATGAAATCATGACACTTGAGGGAAAATAGTTGCAACTGGAAATCATTATACTACGCAAAATAAGCAAGACTCAAAAAGACAAACACCATATGTGGTTTTCCTCATGCACAGAACCTAGATTTAAAATGACATATAGTATATATGCATATTTATCATATATGGGTCATGAAACTCAAAAGGTCATCATGAGGGGTCAAAGGTGAAGGCGGTGGGGGAGGGGATGGATTAAAACAGAATACGAGGCAGACCCATCCGAAAATGTCAACATAAAATCTATTACATTTATGCTTAAATTTATTACTTAAAACATATATTTTTTTAAAAAAGTATTTCCTCTTTTGGATTCTCTGCAAAAATACTATCAAAGCAGAAGCAAGGGTCCTCTGAGCAAAAAGACTGTTCAACAGCAAATAGCATGGGCGTGTGTCTCACAATGGGCACCTATGCAGACTTATGGCTGTAATCTAATAGACCAGCAACAATAAAGTCCATGGAAAGAAGCTAAATGGCACTAAATGGGAAGAAGAGTGGGGCTCAGCCTTCTTCCTTAGCTTGTTCCTGGAGAAAGTGTAGATAGCAGATAGCGTAAACTAGGCAGTAGACCATGCCGTCTTTTGACAACACTGCCTAGCAGGGAGTCTCAGGCTGCCGCTCCTAGGCCTTTCCATCAGTAATCTAGCACCTCCTGTTCCATATGAAGAGCCTTCCAATGCCTCGGTACTTCCAAGATTAGCTCTTGATATTGCCTTTGTCAGTAGATCATTCCTTTTCATTTTGAGTGGGCACAAAATATGTGTGCACCTGCCACTGTTTTATCCACTCTTATCTGGGTGCTTTCTGGGCCGCTGCTAGGTTTGGTTATTGTGAGCGGAGTTTAAATGCCGAGTAAAAGTCCTGGGACATCTTAGTTATGAAATGCAGATCTACTACTTTAACAGTCTGACTGAGGATTAGATGGCGACCTTCTGTGAACTTTGAGAAATCGTTGCAAAGCAAGCTACCATCATCATCCCTTAGTGAACCAAATATTCCTTGAAAAATATTTTGGGATCCCGGCTTCTTTTAACAGATAAGAGCTTTTGGAAGAAAAACAACAACGACAAAACAGAGTGGGCTGTTGGATTCATTGATATTCTTAGACACTATGATGCAGATATTCAAGGTGGAATGCACAGACATTTAGACATTTCTATAGAGCCGAAGGTTATGTATATAATCAATAGATTATTTTGGCCATCCAAAATTCTGGAGAAAGAAGTGTTCTAAAGACTTGGAAAAGTCTAATAGTCAACTAGTTTTCTCTTGAATACAGAAGGTTTTGTGCAATCCGTGATAGTAATTGCTATGCACATTAATTAGCTTGCTTTTTTTCTCTCTCTTTTCTGTTAACTTCTGGTACCTGTGTTTAAACCTAAGGACTTGAATATGCTAGGCAAGTGTTCCACCTCTCAGGTCTAGCCTGAGATCTTGATCTCACCAAATTACCCAGGCTGACTTTAAACTAATTCTGTAGCCCAGGATGGCCTTAAACATCAAATCCTCCAATTTCAACCTCAGAAATCTGGGATTACAGATATGTGCCAATACAACTGTCCCTCCATTCTTCTTTTTGCTTTTAACATTTTTATTGTATAATTATCATACAAAATGATGAGCGTCATAGTAGGGTTTTTCTGGTCAAATGTATCAAGTTCTTTAGCATTCATTCCCGTTCTTTCCTATCACCTTCCTCCTGTCACCCTCTTTCCTCTTCTCTAGTAGTCCCCCTTTAACTCATGTCATATTTATGTGTGTATAGGTGCATAAGTACATCCACCATACATTCGGTGTGAGCACACATGCACACATGTGCCTGTGTATATGTGCATAAGTATATACACCATAGATTCTGGGTGTGTGCATGTGTATTCTTTTTCTATGGTTTCTTCTGTTGAGTGACATCTAAGCTGATTCTGTAATTTGGCTATTTGAGCAGAACCACCATGAGAATCATGGCTGAGCAGGAAACTTTGTAGTGTGTGCGTGTTCCTTTCCTCTACAACCTTGGCAGCATGAGTTTTTAGTGGTAGCCATTTTGACAGGGGTGAGATGGAATTTCAATATAGATTTGATTTGATACATTTTTCATATGTCTATTGGCTGTATGCACCTATTTTGACAATCCCCCCACAGTGTGTGTGTGTGTGTGAGAGAGAGAGAGAGAGAGTGTGTGTGTGTGTGTTTAAACACCTCTCATGTGCATCTGTGAAAGCCAGAGATGAATATCATCAAGTATTTTCCTCTGTTGCACTCCACCTTACTTTTTGAAAAAGAGGCTCTCACTGCTACAGTCTCTTAGTTTACATGTGAATCAGTCCTGTTGTTTCTGGAAAGCTCTTGAACTCATCCACTATCTCTGACTCATTCTAGAAATATTTAAAAAGAATGCAAACTTGTTGCATTAGAAATTTACAGTCAGTAAAAGCAAACTGAGAAACAACTTCTTGCATCCAGCCCCTTTCTTGTAAGGCAGGAGTGCCATTCCAGGGGAATGTTCCACCGTCTGCCTCTGGTGATGTGCATTTCACACTGCGTAGCTCTGCTGAAAAGAGAAGGGGACCACAAGAGCATTAGCTCTCTGCAGAGGCTCTGGTTTATCTGGGGTAGAATATGGAGGTGTTTAAGCCTAAGAATACAGTTGAAGTAGATGGTATAAATGATTATATCCATCCCATGATGGATGTCCTGTGATGACCAACAACAAGCTAAACTATAGACCAGGTAGAAGTTTAAGAGAGAGAGAGAGAGACAGGGAAAGAACTTGCCAAGAAGACCATTCCTGGATATCAAAACACATGTCATTGCCTGGCTGGCCTCAGAGACCATTTCTACAAGTAGGTCAGAATCCAAGTGTAGGTGATCCAAGGTGTGTGGAGAACAAGAGACATGGCCTAGAAATGAGGTTGTGATGCCAACAGAAGCAAGCAAGCTAGAAACTTAACAGAGAGACCATGGGAAAGAGACTCTTGAAGAGGGCCCACTAAACTAATGTCAGTCTAAGATGAATCTGCATGCCCTGCTGGGCCCTTTGAAGAGACGCATCACAGCTGCACATGGCAGGGCAAATAGAGCTCCCTGAAGCAGTTCAGTTAAATTACTAGACAAACAAAACCCAACTAATAAAAGAATAAGAATTCAGGCGGGGGGAGGGATAGTATCCAGAGTTCCTACAAGATGTTGGGTAAAATGTCTTGTTTTAAATGAAATGATCACGTAAGAGGAAAAGTATGATTTTTTTTTTAATCAACCAGGAAACATATAAGAAACAAGACTGCTTTTGAGAAGAGGTCTTCTATGTCAGAATTCAAAGAAAATAGAAATATATTTGAAAAAATAAAGGAAATGGTGCTTAAATAATAGAAGTAAGAAAGTAGATGCATGTAATTCAGTGTAAATACAAATCATTACATTAAACTTGAATGGGTTAAATAATCCAACCAAAGTCAGAGATTGTCAATTGAGATTTTAATATATATAAAATAATATGTGTGTGTGTGTGTGTGTGTGTGTGTGTGTGTGTGTGTGTGTGTGTGTGATCTAACTGTGGTCTATCTGCAAGGAACACACATTAGAGCAGTGGTTCTCAACCTTCCTAATGCAGTGACTCTTTAATACACTTCCTAATGCTACTGTGACCCCAACCATGAAATGATTTCATTGCTACTTCATTATTGTAATTTTGGTAATGTTATGAATTGTAATGTAAAGATCTGATATGCAGGGTAACTAATATGTGACCCCTGTGGGGGTCATGACACACAGGTTGGGAACCACTGCATTAGAGTTAAAAAATACAAGCAGATTGAATATGAAAGAACTAAAAATCAGCATATCATACAAATAGCAACCATAAGAGAGAGTGGATGTACTATCATCTCATCAGATTAAGTGTAATTTTTAATCAAGTGATAATACAACAGATGCTGAGAAACACCTTGTAATAATTGTTATGTTACAGAAGTCCCTGATGTTTGACACATGATTGCCAACTTACTATATTACCCAGTATATGTCTACATAAAACTTAACACATGAACGCTCATAGAAGCTAACAGCTAAAAAGTAGAAGTCATCTAAACATCTATCACTTTGCAAATGAATAAAATATAACATGGGAATATCATTTGACAAAAAAATTAGTAAGCATTTGTAGTGACATGGATGAATCTTAGAAAGTTATAAGTGAAAGAAGACAGTCACAGAATGCCACATGCCATCAGCTCCACATTCATGAGAGCCCAAGAGCAGACAAGTCTGGAGACAGGCCGTTGGCCGCTGGATGTCCTCTGAATGGTAAAATGGAAATGAGAAAACTGCCAACTTGTGAGGCATATCTTTTGTGGTGACTGTGGCAATGATTGCATAACTTTGTCAGTGAATTAAAATCCAGCAAATTATACACTCAAAATAGGTGGATTACACACTGCATGACTTATATTAAAATAAAGCTGTGAAGAAAAAGCTCCTAAATATTGAGAGTAAAACAAGGTAACGATGAGACTTTTGTATATACACACACAAAATCACACATATATATACTCCCCACACCACACACCATACACACACACACATACACACACCCCACACACAACCACACACACACACCACACAGATACACACACACCCCATACACTACAGGATACACACCACACAGCACCCCTCACACAACCACACACACACACACACACACACACACACACACACACACACACACACACACCACCCCACCCCACACACAACCGAAGGATTATGATCAGCACAGATATCAGTGGCAGCAGAAAAGTCAGTGTTGAAATCCCTCTGCATCCTGATTTTCTTGTTTAAATCCGTGTAGAGTTGCCTAGTCCCTGGCCCACAGGGGAAGATCAGAAAGTCAGCTTGTGGGAATTTGCTCTCACCATGCCAGGCTCAGGTATTGAACTCAGGTTGTCAGGCTTGGTGCCAAGCACCATTACCTGCTGAGCCATCATGCTAGTCCAAGAAATATTTTTAAATGCTCATTCCCTGGCCCAGTCACTTGATCAGACAAAAACCAATAGGATGTAAGTAGAAGCAGATCAAGAAGAACTTAATTTTCAAGTCTGAATGGCTCCGACTTTTATCCTGTTATGTGAGAAAATTGCTAGGATGGTTTTTCTGGTGGTTGAAGACAAATGCAGTCCTAACCGATAAGAGAAGAGAAATGCAAAGGGTGTGTGTAAGGACACGGGCCAGACCATAACTATGTAACTACTCACTGTTCATCATAGAAGAAAAAAAAAAAAAAAAAACCCAAAACTGACTTTTCCTCAACATCTGCTTCACGTTAATAACAAAGGCTTTCATTTATTTAATGTCCACAATATCACAAAGAGGTTATGGTTACCTGTCATTTACAGACAAGGAATTTACGTCTCAGTGGAGATAAATAACTTGCTGAAAATTACAGGAAGAGCAGAGGGATTTCAATGCTGGTTCTCCTGCCTCTGGTGCCTATGCTTCTTACACTCTTGAAGGTTCCCTTTGCGTCCTGCACGGCTTTGTCTTGTATATACAAAATGTTTCACCATTGCCATGTTTACCTCTCAATATTTAGGAGGGTTTTTTTTTTTTTTCCTCTTGGAGTTTTTCTTTTCTGTTTTTGGAGAACACTACTGGAATTTCTGTTTCATTTCTAATCATTGCCTTAGCTGGGCTTATATAAACTCATAACTCAGAGCCTTAGCAACCCGTTCCACACCAGGATTAAATAGAAAATTGGTTTAGTTACAGATTTGAAAGTATAAAAATATTGGTTTACGTCAGACTTTTTTCCCCCAAGGTTCAAAATCTCTCTTAGAGGGAACTCTCCATTTAAAATTTAAACAGAAAATGTAACCCTTTTAACTTAAAAAACAAAATTCAAGGCAATTGCATTTTTCTTTATATGACAATAACCTTTATTAGGCCAAAGGAAGGCAAACCATTCTCTGAAAGTTTTGAAACCACAAAAGAGCAGAATAAAGAAAATAAATAAATTTCTAATTTCCTTCTAGGAGTTTATTTTCTTCTTTCTGCTGGGAGATACTTGCAGCTGTGTAATTCATCTTGCATTCCTTGACCTTTGTAACACTTTGGGGTTCTACTTCAGCATTCTTCTTTGGTTTGTTGAGCTGTGTAGTCTTTCACTTCCTACTTTTAAGCTGCTAATCCACTCTTGTAAAACTTGAGAACACCTAGTAGTCTTTATAATGCTTATCAAATGAGAGCAATGCTTATTAGTATATGTTAATCGTTAGTAGTGTGTGCATATTAATAAATGTGCTGTTTACTCAAATTCTGTATCTGATCTCTCTTTTGGCAGCATGAATTTGTAAAAAGAGTTATTTTTATTTTTATGTGTGTCAATGTTTGCTGGCATATATGTGTGTGTGTGCCACATTTACTCCTGATACCTCTATGCCAGAGGGCGTCAGATCCCTAGAATGAATGTAGGCATCTATGAGTTACCATGTGGGTTCTAGGAACTGAGCCATAGTCCTCTGCTGTAGCAGCAAGTGCTCTCAGCCGCAGAGCCCTCTCCCCAGCCCCAGCATAGATGTTTTAAGTTGTGTTTGTGATGTACTTCTCTGTGTATGCTATGGGGGCGGGGCTGATATGAAAAAGAAAGTGCAAGTGGAACAGTAAGCAGAAACTGAAATTTTTTTGCCATAGCCCAATGCTCTTTGTTACACACACCAGAATAATTGTAGGAAACTGGGGAGGCAACCCTTCTGCCCATTCCTATGCGGTGATACAGGAAGGTTTGTAGAAAGGTTAGACCCGAAGAATATTCTTGAGAATATGGCTCTTCCTGCAGGACCCAAGAGCATCGCTGAGTCATGGCATAGTTGTAGAAAAAAGAAGAACATTAAAAGTCTGGCATGGTGGCACACACTTGTAAGCCTAGCACCTGTGAAACAGAGTCAGGAAGATCACAGATTTGAGGCTAGCCTGGGCTACATGGTAAAGTCCTATCTCCAAAGAAAGATGTTATGATTTCCTAATAGCTGATGTCATGAGTTTTGAGACATATTTAGAAATTTGCCAATGAGTTGAAAATGGACAGTGTGTGTGTGTGTGTGTGTGTGTGTGTGTGTGTGTGTGTGTGTGTGTGTAGCTCTGTGTCTGTGTGTGCATACATAACCATGGGACTGCCTGAATTCATTGCTTCAGATGTTGTGTGTAATTGATGACTAAGTTCCTTATTTGCCTTGGTGTTCATCTGTAGGCCTTCACCCAGTGATGCAGGCTAATAGCTGCTGTCATCCTTGCGTCAGTTAGACTCACACAGATGTCATAACCATGCAAACCTCTGCACATATTTACATATACAAGTACTTAAATACAGAAGAGGAGTCATGTAATTTATCATATACTTAGAATATTTACTATATATAATACATGCTATTTTAGCTCTCCACACTGGCTTCTAATGCTCAGTCATTGTCACTCTGCCAGATAGTGAAATTAATTAATTTTTAGTCATAGAGAGGAGGTTGGCTTGCTCACAGACAGAGAAGTGTTTAGTCTGGTTTGAGCACCGGGTACCTGATAGGAGTTGCAAAAAGCCAGGTAGAAGAAATTGGGTCAAGAGCAAATTATAAATAATTGTCTTGGGGAAATAACTCAGTCAGTAAAATGCTTGTCATACAAGCATGGGGACTTGAGTTGAGGTCCCTAGTACCAAATGAAAAATCTGATGCAGCCAGACATGGTGGTGTACACCTTTTGTCCTAGCACTTGGGAACAGAGGCAGGCAGATCTCTGTGAGGACAGCCTGGTCTAAATAGTGATGTCCAGGCAGCCAAGGCTATACAAAGAAACCCTGTCTCAAAGAACCAACCAATCAAACAAACAAACAAACCAAAAAAACAGATGTGGCATAGGGAGCCTCTAATCCCAGCACCAGGAGAGTAGAGATCCCTGGAGCTCACTGACCAGCCAGCCTCCTTGATTCAATGATCTGTAGGCTCAGTGAGAAAACCACATCTTGCATAAGAAGAAGTGATTAAAAATAATAGCTGACTCCACACATGAGTGCACATGTAACCATGAACCAGTATGTAGACCCATGGAAACACGTACAAACACCACATATAGCACACACAAATGATGACGTGTTGTAATTAAGACACACACACACACACACACACACACACACACACACACACACACACACACACATATATATATATATATATATATATATATATATATATTGCCTCTCATATCTTTGTAGTAATACCTATAAAATGATCTTCAAGCACCTGCAAGCTTTGAAAAGAGACCCTAGGTCCCCACAAAGATGAAAAAAAATCTAGTGTTCTGTGTGTGCCTGGGGTAGACCAATTTTGCATAGAACTTTCCTTGTATTATTAAACTTGAAATGCCCACTAACTAGTGATAAAGCAGGGGAGACTGGGTAGTAGGGGCATCACACAGCTGCCATGATCTTGCTGGGTCTTCTGGTGGCTATTCAAGTAGTCTCTTTCTGGTTTGCAACCCCTACAGTTTTTTATCAACTTTGTATTTCTGTCTTCCACCTACTACCGCTTCCTCTCAGATCTCTCAGCCTGCCTCTGCTTCCCACAGTGGCCTCCCATAGTGACTAACTACATAACGGAACTCATGTCTGCTTTGGTTACTCCAGCTGTTTCTGATGGCCAACTTGTCTCATCCACGATCACTCAGTGATCGTCTCATCTTCTACCCCTTCCTCCCTCTCACTTCTCATCTTTGCTCATGTGTAGTGTTGTTCATATTTTCTTTGTTTAGATGCATGCTGTTTAGTTTCTGAGTGTTGAAAGATTATTATTTTTTAATTAGGGGGTACAAAGAACAGTACATACCTTTGTTACATGAGCTGAGACAGGTCTTATGTCCTTGATTTCCTTCAGGGGACCCTCCATCTCCTTGTGTTCATAGCTTGACCACACTGTCCCCACCATGTGTAATGTCCACAGGAAGTTTGCCCTACTCGGGGGGGGGGGGGGTCTCACAGGAAAGACCACCAATCTTTGGAAATCTTTCTCCTTTCATCTTATTTCTTTGGGAATTTTCTTTGATTTTTTTCCTATTGCTTAAAACCCTTTCATTCCTGGGACTCACTTTGTCCCTCCTTTTGTGGACCAAGGTGTAGGGGAAGCTGTAGCCACACCTTCTTAGGGGCTGGCTACTGGTGTGCCTGACCAGGCTGGTGAGGGAGTGGTCAGAGTGACATAGTGTGACTGCGTTTGCGGTTTCGGTTTCTCCTTGCTGCTTGCTGTGCAGACTGCTACGGTGCCGGCTGGCTAGGTCGCTCTGTAAGTAAGGCTTTTCCCTATTAAATACCCTTATATTTCTATCTGATTCCGTATTGGTAATTTCCCACTATACCAAGGCAGTACAGACTGAGAGTATTGATTCTGGCCATAGGCTATGCAGTTAGTGTGTACCACTTCCCTCTTCATCAGGATTTTGATACCAATTGGTTCATCACTGGATGCATGGTAGACATCATCAATGCTCCTTACCATGTGAGGACAAAACTGGAAGCCTAGAAGTTTCTCACATTCAGGCTTATCACCGGATGGACTGTGTGTTAATAGTGTGGGGACAATCTTAGTGTAACGGTGGGTCCTCCCAGCTCACGCTTCTTCTTCTTGTGGCAAGCTCTCCCTTGTTACTTCTCTTGAAATGTGTATACCAGTTGTCCCAAGAGATGGCCATTGCCTAGTGCTTACTGAGAAGTACATGCTAGGAGGACTTTCTGCTGTCAACATCCTGTCTGATTTCATCACATACTCATTGAGTGATTTCATCACTCACTTCATTGGTGAATATGGTTATAGGGATGGCCAAACATACCACACTTGATGATGGGCAGATAAGAATGGTGGAAGTTTACTAGTTACATACTATACTTGTGGTGTGAGCTGGGAAAGACACTGCATAACATACAGGGCCTGAAGGAACTGCACTTCAGAACAAAACGAATAATGATGGGTTGTGGAAGACAGAAGTTTCAGTATCAGGAGGGTAGGGTATGGTGTCACTTACCTGTATTTCCAGCACTGGAGAGGCTGGGGCAGTAGGCTCATGAGTTCAAATTAGCATGAGTCACTTAGTGAAATCCTGTTTCTCCTTTGCTACTATCCAAGTGGTGGGTGGGGTGGTGACAGAGAAGGAAAGATGCATTCATTCTTCCTGTTCCCTCTGGTGGGTGTGAAAAAGTGGTTTGAATAATTCTATAGCTAGCAGGGAAACTTGTTAGGGATATGCAGGGATTGTACTGCCTTTCCAAATTAAACAAGATAGTTTGGCAAGGGAACTGATGTACCATAATAGCAGCCTGGGCAGTGGAACCTGAGGTTAGGCTGCCCAAGACCTGTCGCTTCTACCAGCTGTCATGGCAACAAACACTGCTGGGTGTTCATTCTCAAATTCGTTTGTTTTATGAATCAGGATGTGGTCTGTCTAGGACATGTTGTACGAACTCCATATCCTGCCCCTGAACATTTTTTCAAGTGTTTTGTATGCTCATTTAGACTCTGCTGGTTGATGTTGGGGAAATTTTCAAAATCTACACGGATGAAGTGTTTCAGGACACAGAGAAAGTCTGGCTAGCTCAGTTGGTATAGCATGAGACTCTTAATCTCAGGGTCCTGAGTTCGGGCCTCAGGTTGGGCACCACTTTGTAGATGAAGGTTTCTGTCCAGCCTGGTCCCATGGCCCTTCATCCCCAAATAAACACACGGAGACTTATATTAATTATAAACTGTTTGGCCTATGGCTTCTTTCTGGCTAGCTCTCTCTTCATTATTAACCCATTTCTATTAATCTATGTATTTCTATGTGGCCTTATCTTTCCAGGGAATGCTGGCATCCTATCCTCCCAGTAGCTACATGGCATCTCCCTCTCGGCTTCTCTCTGCTTTCTCTCCCCAGTATTCTTCTTGTCCGGTAGCCTTACCTATACTTTCTTCCTGGCTACTGGCCAATCAGTGTTTTATTCATCAACCAATAAGAGAAACATCTATACAGAAGGACATCCTGCATCAGTCTCACTGTGTAGCCTAGGGTGGCTCAAATTTTTGATCTCCTGTTTCAGCCTTTGGAGATAAGGGATTACCAAGTATCCACTGTCTTTTGGTTTTGGCCATTCAAACTGGAGCAAAAAGACATTATGATTCCGACTTGCATTTCCCGATAGTGATATTGAACATTTTTTCATGTGCTCTTGGGCCATGCTTCTGTTTCTTTTAAGAAGTTGTATTCGTATTCGGTTATCTTGCTCCTTTGACAATCAATGACTCTGCTTCTTTTTTTTCCTTTTCTGTGGCGTTGTTGGAGCTCCTCCTGCATCTTCATTACAAATCCCTTGTGTGATGAATGGTTCACAAATAATTTATTCAATCTGTAATTTATTCTTTGATCCCTTGATGATTCCTTAGATTTGCAGGAAAAATAAAGGCCTTTTTTTTTTTTTTTTTTTTGCATATCATCTCATTTGTCAAGTTTCACTTTCCTCCTGCTTCTGGGTAATACCCAAAACATGTCTGGTCTTTGCCCAGACCACCTTCAAATACTTGATATATCCTGGTTGTTACATAATTTGGGGTCTTACACTTATGATTCTAATTCATTTTGAGATGCTTTTAGCATATATGAGACATGGTGATCTTGACAAGTTCTTTTTGTGCATATAGTAATTTTTCCTGGCATTATTTATCAAGAGCAGGTTTGATGTGTGTTCTTTCTGCCTTTGTTGAGAATCAATTGACTATAAATACCTGTGTGTTTTCTAAGTTCTCCAGTCTGGTTCTATTGATTTATGTGTTTGTGGTTGCTTTGATTCCAATGTTAGATCGTCAATCCTTACCATATTGTGAAACCCACTATGTTTTGTAGCATATCTTGAATGTCTCCAAATTTATTCCCTTTGCTTGGGGTTATTTGGTTATTTTGGGTGCTTTGTGTTTTCATCCAAGATTTGGAAATGTTATTGATAGTTTGACAGGAATCAAATCAGATAAGAATTTTACTTTATGTAGCATTAGTAGTTTAACAACACTAATTCTTCCAATTCACAAACATGAGGTGTCTTTCCACATTGAGTGCATATGTCTCTCCATATTAATCAAACTTTTGTAATTTTCATTGTTGTAGGTGGATTTTTTGTCGGGACCACAATAGGCTCTGTTCTACAAGCCACTTCTCAAATAACCAGAGATGTATTATTAATTATAAATGCTCAGTCAATAGCACTTATTACTAATTGGCTCTTAAAACTTAAATTGACCCATTTCTATTAATCCATATGCTGCCCTGAGGCTCGTGGCTTTTACCTCTCCTGCATGTACTCCTTACTTTCCATCTGCCTGGCGACTCCTGTGACTCCACCCTTCTTCCAGATTTTTTTTTTTTTTTGCCCCAAAACTCTTGCCTAGCCATTGGCCAATCAGCTTTTTTTTTTAAACAATGAGAGCAATCCATATTTGCAGTGTACAAAGAGTGTTCCACAGCATTGTAGAAACAAACCATTACTTAACATTTCATAGTTTTTGTTTTTTTTTAATATTGTTGCTGTGTGGTTTGGATTGCATTTATAATTTTTTGTGAGCAGTTTTATTATTGATATAATTTTAAAAGTACTGATTTTTGTTTGTTGATTTTGTATATTGCAACCTTGCTGAATTTATTTATCAGGCCTAGCTGTTTGGTGATGGAACCTTGGAGTTTTAAATCTATAAAGCCATGTCATCTAAAAACAGGGAAAATTTGGCCTCCAACTTGCCTATTTGGATATTGTTTGTTTCTTCTTCTTGACTAAGATGCATGAAAGTAGACATTCTTGTCTTGTTCCTGGTTTTCATGAAAGTTATTTTAGTCTTATGTAGGCGTTATTGTATTAAAGTACATTCCTTCCATAATAATTTTTAGGCATATGAGCATGAAATAATAGTTACTTTTATCAAATTATTTTTGCATCTATTGAGATCATATTTTGTGTTCATCATTCTGATAATATGATGTCTTATTCTACCAATTGCCACACAGATCATGATATGTACAATTGCAGTATGTTGTTGGATTTGATTTACTGAAAATATTTGCATATATGTTCTTCAAGGATTTGGTCTTACAAGTGTTGGGAGACATTTATATTACTGATCCACTCTATTCTGTTGTTGGCATTCATTACTGATTCGTTTAATTATTGGTTATTGATCTTTATTGCTGATTTACTATATTCTTTCACTGATCTGGTCTGGTTTTTTATGTCCTCCTGGTTAAATTTTAGCAGGTTGTGGGTGTCTAGAAATTTATTCATTTCTTTATCCCCGATACTGATTTTCTCATTCCTTGAATCTCATTATCAGGTAATTAGTTAAAATATTTTTATGTAGGTTGACAATGCTATGAAGTTCCTTTTGTTACTGCTTTGCTAATAGCTCATGAGCTTTTAATACACTGTGGTTTTCATTCCTATTTCTTTAAAAATCTTTAGGAAAATATTGTTTCTTTTTCATGTCATTTTGCAGTTTCTAAAGTTCTTATTGTTTTCCAGTTTTATGCTATTGTGTTATAGAAGACTATGCTATTATTTCAATTTTTAAATTATTTAGCTGGGTTCTTCAGCATAATACACAGCTTATCCTACCCTGGAGACTACTCTGTGTTCTGGTAAGAGATTATATGGCCTGTTGCTTCCAGGTATGATGGTCTATGAATGTCTGTCAGGCCCTTTTGTTAACTTTGATGTTTCTGTGATAATTGCTTTTGTCTGAATGACCTGTCTATTGATGAATGAGAATTGTTCAGTCCTCATTTACAGACGTGTTAGAGTTCATCTCTCTTTTCAGATACAATAAGGTTTACTTTACATAATGGAGCCCAGCTTTGACTGTGTATGTTTATAATTCTTTTTTCCTGTTGATCGTATCCCTCTATCATTGAACAGTGAGTGACCTTCTTGGTTTTTAGCCTTTTAAAACTTCAAGTCTATTCTTCCTTGTGTTGGTGTGTGTATGTTGTATATGTGAGGATACACCCATGTGAAGAGTATGTGTGAGTGTGTACACTTGTGTGCTTGAAAGTCAGGCTCAGCTGTTACTCTTCAGATGTGGTACTACTGGTTGTACTGGTCTGGGTGGCTAGTGAGCCCAGAGGCCACCTGCCTCTGTTTCCTCAGCACTGGGTTACAAGCACTCACTGTTGTTCCGGTTTTTAAGTGTGAGTTCTGGGCCTTGAACTCAGGTCCTCATGCTTGCACAGCCAGCACTTTATCAGCTGAGCCATTTCTCCAGCCTCCACCCCACCCCCAACTTTTTTTCACAGGCTTTCACCCAGACACACCTATTTTCTTCTTAGATGACCTGAATCAACACAATTGTATTGTTTTTATTTTGTAAGTTGATCTTAGCAGACACACATACAAATGTAACTGCTGGTGTCTACGGTATAACACTACACAATAGATAACACTGTATACACAGACAGGTATGTTGCAGGGTAGTTTGACAGCCATAGCTGTCATGGCAATTCTGATGGGGGTGTGGATGATGTGGCTCACCCATTCACTAAGACCCAAGTAACCATCGCCTACATATCTGTGTGAACAGTATGGTTCATATTCATGTTCCTTCACCATTACAAATTATCAATATTTCCAACCAGGAACAATGGTCTTTAACGCCTTTGCTGCAGAACATTCTGAAAACCAGGAAACATGTTATCTCTGCGTGACTGGATAAGCTAGCTAGTCACTGACAAAGCATGACTATCAAATCCACCAATTGGGGTTATTATAACTATGACATGTTTGCTAATTGAATGTTTAATGCCATTTCATATTAATTTATGAAGATTTGGATTTAAACAGCCACACAGTATCTGACATCCTTCAGAGTATAGGTGACAGCATGATACAAATCTTGACCATAGCTTTCATTCCTGTTAGACCATCATCCTACCATGCCTAGACTGTTAGAATAGCTTACTAAGTCATTTCTGTTTCCTTTCTCCTAATTCCCATTTGGAATCTAACTTGTTACCAACTTGATTTTTCTAAAACACAAAGCAAGTATCTATTGGGACAACAATGAATGTACTGTAACTGAAAGATATTCAGAAGATGGCTTCTTTAAATTACCCTAATTTGGGGATTTAACAAAAGATAATGAGAGAATATTCTTGGCAGATGGTGTGTTGCCTTACGATGAGCTGACCTCATTCCTAAGGATCCTTCCACTGTCACCAATGAAGTGCTCAAAAAGGAGAAAACACATTCCTGTGTCTCTCCCAGCGTGACTCTCTATGAAGCCACACAGTTAAAGGCTAAAGATATTAGCTTCTCAAAAGGAGAAAAAGTCCATTTACAAAACACTGGACACCATTTCTCAATCCAGAAGGCCACTTCATTATTTTATTAGTAAATTAGTAAAGCTATTGTTTCCCTTTCCTTTGCAAGACAAACCATGCTAACAGGAGACTGGTCAATAGCAGAGCTTATTAAAGTTGATCTTTGCCACGAAGCCAACCTTCTACGTAGGAACAGTATTCCCTATTTTTGTACATGCTTGTGGGTGTACACATGTGCTCTTGCGTGTGTGTTTGCATTCCTGAAATTCTCAGATGTGCACACACGTTTTTCTCCTCTTCCTCTTCAAATCCCTCCTATCCTTTTTCCCATTAGTGAGTCTTCCTTGCAGACAACACATTTGTCTTCCCATCACAGTCCTCTCAGCAGGGAATGCACTTGGTTTTTCAGTTCAGTGAATGCGCCTTTTTCCAGGGAGGAAGAATTAATTACAGGGTTTCACATTTTCAAGGAAAAAAATGTTTAGACTAGGAGGGATCAGCAATATTAGGGAAATGTGGTTTGCTCAAAAAATGAATGGCAAAAAAAAAAAAACCAAAATCCTTTTCTTTGCTGGTACGAAACTCTGGAGGAAAACTCTCGGGTTCCTTAAATCATCTGTATTTGATTATGAATTATTTTCTAAACAGGTGTTTGATTGACTTTCGCTTGATGCATGGTCACGGGAACCCACAATTGCATATGTTGGTCAGGTATCCGTGATTGGACAAGCAAAGTGGTCTCCTAAATATTTCTGCACCTAGCAATAGCATCCCATTATTTTGTAACTTGCAATTATGACTCTGAGCTTTCTACATCATTTGTCTTGCTTTATAGTTAGTGATGAAACTGTACAGTTTTAATCCATTTCACGTAGAAGATGCTGCTGTTACTATTGTCGTCATCATCATCTTCATGATCATCATTATATTTGACCTTTCCTTGACCAGAGGCTAAGGAAGTCAGCTGACAGACAAAGCCAGCTACAAACTGCAGGAAGTAAGATGACATCTAGAGTGGGCTGTTCATTGGGAATATACTATGTTAGAAAGAAAAAGCAACACTAGTGGCTACACCCTGAGCTCTAGATTCTATCCAGAGATAGTAGCATTCCACTTGTAAATCTCATTTCTTTGAGATTTCTCATTTCTCATCTCTTTGTAAATTACAAGATTTACAAAGATGAGAAAAATCCTCATCTTTATGCTTCAACTCAAAGAGAAAAATTTTCCAACTGCCATTTAACTTTCTTTCATGGCTACCAAGATGACTTTATCTCCATCCTTTAGGGAAGGCTTGGTAGAACTTCCTGCTTCCTGTGTTAGATGCTGGGCGTGCCTACTTAACACCTGAGGTGTATAACATAGCTGGGTATACACTTATTTCCAAAGTGAACATCTTTATTTGATGCATTTTGGAGGAAGCCAAACATTGGCAGATCAATGGTTTCTTCATTATGGTGACATAAAGACTGGTAAGAAGACATACTTGTTAAAAAGAAAAACGAACAAAAACCTTCATTAACTTGAAAAGGGCAGATGCAAAAGAATATATACTGCACTATTCCATTTTGTATGGAGTTCAAAACAAACATTAGAATCTCAAATGTGGGAAGTGGTTACTCCTGAGGGTCTGGACCAGAAGAAGGAATGAGAAGATTCTTGGGGGCTGATGGAGTCCTTTCCTGATCTCGGTTATGTAGATACATTCTTTGATGGTGGAGAAGTAGGGTCCACACTTCTGTCAGAGGTGACATGGGTACTAAAGTACACTGGCTGTGGTCACCAAAATCAGTGCTCAAAGACCTTCAGCCTGTGTTTAGTGACTGGAGCATTGCTGTTGGTTTATTTTTCATCTTTCCTATGTTTCATGGCTGTCTAATGCCAAAATAGGATACTTCAAGGGTCTTTTCTGATAATATAAGCTTGTTGCTTGCTTTTCTGGAACTTGAACATGCATTGACTATGACAGATTTTCCAAAATTCATACTACCTCTATGTCAGCACGAGACAAATACCAGGGGCTCTGCCCACAAAGAAAGCCTTTTAAAATGACATGCTCAGCCACCTCCACAATCTAACTACCACTAACTACCACTCAACAGTCGAAAGGGTTAAATATATAATATATATATATTTACAATATATATATTTAATGACAAATATATATATTTGTAATACATATTTAATGACATATATATTATATATATATATAATGACATATATATATATATATATATATATATATATATATATATATATCAACAAAACCCTAAGTGCACCTCAAAACCCTAGAGCAGGCAGTCAGAAAGCATGGGTAATGATATTTACTCAGGCCGGATTCACATCCTACTTAACTCTACAGGAATTCTCAACAGTTGGTCTCCACAACCCCAGGCAATTCCGAGGCTCATTAACCTATTTACAGGTGCTATGCTTGCAGGAGCCTCCTGTGCTCAGAGAGAAACATCCTGAAATTTTTCTGATGCAGCCAGCAGCCTCAGTTCGGAGTTACTCATGGTGTGTTTGGGGGCTCAAGATAGGAAATGAAGGCTTTGGGGGATTCTCAAGTGGAAAGCTTTTAAATTAGTAATCCCTTCAACCATTTCACGTCAGCCGGCTGTAATCAGAGGGAGATACAAAAAGCAAACAGCTGGCTTCTATGGTTTAGGAAGTTTCCTAGGCTGCCGTTTGTGAAATTAGGCTGGCCTGAATCTCCACATATCTGAAATATCCGGGAAGGGCAGAGACACCCAGGCTGCCTCCTCCTGTCCTTCCTGCCCTTCTCAAGACAAATGCCTCTGGTTTTTGCTGAGTTGCAAAGAGGGATTTCTGAGTCAAATCGTTCAGCCCAATCATGCTAAGCCCTGGGGAGCTGGACAACCCCATTGTTCAGTGCTTTCTATTATGGGCTGGCTTTGAGAATCCCGTTATTTCTAAAATGCAAGTGCTGCAGAATCTTTTTGCTGGGTACACTTCTTTTTGAGGCATTTCAGGGTTTGCAAATTTCCCTACACTCTTCTCTTTTGTCAAAGAAACCTCGGATTTGCCCTGCAGAGTAGGGGCTCTGTTGTGTGGTCAACTTGTTATAATGAGATTTTCCCCAGGACTGGCAGGTCGCCACCCTGGTCAAAATAAACCTGTGTATGTTGACTTCTGTGTTTGCTCAAAGCGCTGGAGACAGCCTCTTGGATAGTCACTGCCAGCGTGCTCCTGTTCAAATCTCTATTTCTGAGAGTCATCTCAAACAGCCTCCTGCAATACCCAAAAGACAGAAATCTTAAGCTCGCCTTGGAAAGCCTGGAAGTAGATGTTCAGGGCATCCCAGGCAAATGAGGGACCATTCTTGTCAGAGTTTGGGAAGGGTGCCCACCATATCTCTTCAGAGTAAAACAAGTACAGTTGACTCTGTATCCCAGGATTTTACATCAACAGAGTCAGTGAACTATAGGGGAAACGTGACTGTGATCATTAGTCCCCACTGCTGCAGCAGCCCACCTCTGCCACCAAAGCAGTTTGGTTATCACCTGTCACCAGGTGCCTTTCAACCATCAGCTGCGGCACATGTGCAGCCCTTAAAAGTGCCCGACAGGCACAGCTTGCTCTTTGCCTCTTCTCTCCTCTCTTCCTCCCCTTCTTCCTCTTGTTTCTTTCCTGTCTCTCTGTCTGCCTGCCTCTGTCATGTACCCACTCTGCCATGGCCTTTTATCATTCACTCTTTCACTCCCCTCACCCCATGCTTCCCTCAATAAATCTCTTGCACTAACTCTGTTGCGCTCGGCATGTTTGCTTAGTGGCATACCTTGGCAGGGACCACAGAAAGGCACCCACTTCACACTTCTTTTTTATCCTTTCAGTGATGAATGTCCGCAGGTGAATTTTCTTGTTTTTTTTTTTCCTTGTTTGTTTTTGTTTTTCAAGACAGGGTTTCTCTGCATAGACCTGGCTGCATAGACCTTGGAATTTGCTCCATAGACCAGGCTGGCCTCGAACTCAGAGATTCACCTTCCTCTGCCTCTGAGCACTGGGATTGAGTAAAGGTGCACACCAACATACCCAGCTTCTTGTTATTGCTCTCAATGGTACAGTGCATAAGCTACTTAGCAGATTTTACATACTAAGTATTATAATCTAGAGAAAACAGAGTTTTCAGTATATTATTCATAGGTTATACACAAATATGATGCCACATGTTATAAAGAAAATGTGAATGCAGCTGGATGTGGGAATCCATGGGAGAGAGGTTCTGAAACCCATCCCCATTGTTTTGCAAGGGACAATGGTTCTCTATTTCTTAATAAAGCAAGTGCTGGGCTACAGGACTTCAGATTTTTGCCAGTTCAGACCCCACCAGCGCAGACCCCACCATGTCAAGCAGTTATTTCTGGAAATCAGCCCATACTGAGCTGAAAGTTGTCATAAAAGGTCTGTAAACCCTGAGCATAGAGGTAACACAACCACCGGATCACAGAGGCCATAGGACTAGAGCAACAGAGTCAGTTGCATCAGTTTTTGAAGTGTTTCTGCCAATGATTTTAGAAGCTAGAACATAGGATCTTTGAAAGGCTAGGGGGGGTAATCTTTTGCTTCTTTGCCTTTATGCTGGCCTCTTGGTGCTAATTTACTGGAAGGTACAGGACCTGTCATGCACAGATAATCTTTAACATAGTACACTAAGTAACACTAACCAAAGCAAAGGAGCTAATGAAGCTTTGTCTTTCTTTCTTTTGCCCCTCCCCCCAACACTGGGTTTCTCTGTGTAGTACTGACTGTTCTGGAACTTACCCTGTAGAGCAGGCTGTCCTTGACCTCATAGAGATGCTCCTGCGTCTTCCTCCCAAATGCTGGGATGAAAGGTGTGCCATACCACGGCCCGGCAAGCTTGGCCTTTCTAAGAGAAGCATCCTTTTCTTTTGTGTTAGATGATGGTCTGCTACTCACCAATGCTGCATCTTAGCACCTGTGATTTGACCTTTGATGGCACATCTGTAGCTTTCATCAGGAAGAAAAGTTTTGCTGGTCATGGCCGTCTGAAGCAGGAAGACAAGAAGATTATAAACTTGAGGTCAGCCAAAGCTATATAGGAAGACCTTGTCTCATCATCCATTCCACCAGAGAGAAAAGAAAACAAGAAGAGAAACTTCAGGATCTATGCTAAGGGGGGAGGGGGGCATGACTCTTGAGATCGATTCCCATAGAAAGAGAAGAGAGAAATGATGTATATGAAAATGGCATCAAACTTGAGACTTGGCCCCTACAGATGATGGTATCTTGAGCCAACAGGTTAAGTGTAGAAAGACACATTTGATTGGATAGTTCATCTACTCCTATAAGTCTGAATTAATGATTCCCAATTTGTGGTATTAACAGGAGCTTTGGATTTTCATTCATTTGAAATGTAAGTTAGCATTTTACACAGCTGAGGGCTACCTGCTCATTGAATAGCTTCTTCACAGCAATCAATAATTAAGACAATTCTCCACAGATATGGCCACAGGTCACGATTGACGCAATTCTTCAGTTGAGGTTCTCTCTTCCCAAGTAGCTCTAGGTTTGTGTCAAATTGAAATACACACTAAGGAAAACATAGGGTAAAATGGGGGGTGGGGAGGCAAAATCCCCAGGAGCTTGTAGATCTGAGAGCCTGGCATACCAGCCCAAGCAAGAATCCCTGTCTCAAAACAGGTGTAAAGCAAAGACTGACACCTAAGGTTTTCCTCTGACTTCTTCACATGCACTGTGGCACTTGATTGCATACATTCACACACAAATACATGTGCATGAAGTCACATGTGAGCTCACACTCATGCTCTCACACACACATGCACAGATTTTTAAAAATGATACAGACAAGCTGGTTGATTTCAAATAAAAAATTCAAGTACTTGTTGACTTCAAGAAACACGTCTCACTGACAAAGTCACTCACAGGTTTCAAGAAGGGATGAAAGTTGGTACACGAAGCAAGTAGAAGATGAAAACAAGGTAGTGTATCTCTGACAAAGTAGACTACAGGATGAAAGTAGAAGATACAAAGAGGGCAACTACATACGAAAAAAGGAAACAATCCACCAGGAAGATCAAAAACTATTGTGGCAATGTACACACTGAATGGGGCTCTCAATTTCATAAAACAGACATAAATGGGCATAAAAAGAGAGACAGCTTCCTATACAATAATGTGGATGACCTTAATATCCTACTCTTGCCAACAGATAGGTCATTCAGGATAAAACACAACAATTAAACTTCAGAGTTAATCTGCACCAGAGATGAGATAAACTCAACAAAAATGTACAAAATGTTCCATCCATATATCATCTTGGCAATGCTGAATGAACTTATAGAAGTGTGCTCCTCATGAACACCAATAGCAATAATAATTAAAGAGGTCACAAATTTGGGAGAGAGAGGTGGGACAAAGGAGGATTTGTAGGCAGGCACAAAGGGAGGAAATAATGTTGATACAGTTCTCACCTATGACATTCTCAGAAAAAAATTAAATTGCAAAACATAAAGCAATTATTATCACCTTACAAAAGAACCAACATGCTGTGTAAGAAAATAAACATAAATCCGGACTTAGAAATGATCAATATTTACATAATGAAATAATGTAATATTTACATATTTATATAACATAAATGATGTTCCTAGAGAAACAAGGAGTCAGAAGGCAAAGGCCATCCTGACCTAAAGGCCACTGTGTCCTGATGCACTGTATCAGGAAGTTAACAGGTGATGGCAAAGATTGATAAATTAAGAAACCACATAGAAAGTATGTTATCTAGAAGTCTGACTGCAAGGGTTGGACATGTCACTTAGTGGCAGAATTGCTAAATATTCTCAAGGCTCTGAGGTCAATCCTTAGCCCTACAAAAAGTGAAAAAGGAATATGAATTTAGATGCCAGGAAACATCATGAGAAATGGTGTGGGGGTGCTGAAATGGAATTAGGAACTTGTTTTCATTGTGAAATGTTTTGCTCTTTCACCATGCACATTACCTTGATGACAATGGCAAATCTAAAAATCTTGTTAAAGATACATTTCCTGTAAGAACCTTTTCGAGAAAGTTGTATTTCTGTCAAATTAGGTTTAGCTTATTTCCTTGAATAATGCCTTCAAATACTCACTATTTATTCTATGAAATATAGAATTAGATATCATGAAATATTAAATTCAATAGGTTACTAAAGTTGTTAAAATTACCATAAATATGATTCTCAGAGCATGCATGTCTATTTCCAATTCTGGCTATATGTTTAGATTTTAAATGATGTGTTTGGGGGAAAACATTTCAATTTGTTATTGTTAACATCAAGAAAATGAGCATGCCCGGGAGACAAACGAAAACACTAGGATTGTCTTTGACTAGAAGTTACAATGTCATTTATGTGAGGAAATAAGTCATTTTAGTTATAGCCATGAAACTTGTGGGTGAACTTGAAAATAAAACAAATGACAGCAATACTAAAAACCAAGTCATCAAATATGCACATAGCTTATCAACATCATTTATAATAATCTTATATACATGATTCTTTTTCTAGCGGATGAGTTCCAAGTACAGGAGTGAGACTCAAATTATATTATCAATAAAATGCCTTGGTGTGGCACAAAATACTTCAAGATAGTCACCCCAAACTTCAGATTGCTGACAGGTTCACTTTTGTTGAACTCTTGGAACCTGAGCCATTTAGCAAATAGCATGTGATCAACTATGTCACTTTAGTGATTAACCATGTCATGCCAGTACCTTCAAAGGATATAACATATTCACAAGTTCATAATCCCCTGTATTTGTGTGAACTAAAATAGTTCGATTACTTTCTAAATATTAAGATCAACATGTGTTTATAGATAAGTGGACATAATTGTGAAATATCAGAATACATATTTGTATATATGGAGACCTGTGTGTAAATGTCTTCACTGTTACCTAGTAATCAATTGGCATGTAATACAGCTTCTAATTCAATCAGATTGTGAATATAATAAACAAGTATGCAGAGAACGCAATTATCTAAGATATATCACTCTTGATAATTAAAAAAACAATTGCCCTTTATTTTGAAATAAAATGAACTTAAAACATGTCATAAAGTCTTGACTATATCATGTGCTTATTGCTAGTATAGTGTTCATTCCCCATTATCACAATTGAACTCTCCTTTTAGTACCTGATTCATGGACATCATTCAAATTTTAGAAAGGAAAAGATGAATGAGAAATGAACCTGAGTGTCCTGTTTAATATGCACTGAGAGTTACATGGATAAGGCAAAACACAAACCTTTTGGGCAACAAATTGCATTGTTAATAGGATAGACACATCATATTTTTCTGGAGAATTACAGACAGTCCCTGCCCCAACCCTTGTCTCTGACAAAGATTACAGAAAAATTGAATTGGAATGAAAACCAGGGCCATCCCTAAGAATCTCTCTAAAACAGTTGTAGAAGGAGCCTGTGATGGCTGCCAAAAGCATGTCTCCCATCAATGGGAAAGATTTGTCATTGTGGCACCTGGTGGTCTGATCTGAGACAATGTGGATGTGACATATTGAAATAGTTCCCTGAGTCTAACAAGAGCTTTGACCAGAGTTCCAGATTAGGTGGCTGCCCTCTGGAATTTCTGTGTTAAGTCTAGACAGGAGTAACCCAGACTGGAATTTCACCAGTGCAGGACGAGTCCATTCTGAATCCAATAGTGAGAAAGTCCATGGAGTCTTTCAAGGAATGGGGACATTGGTTGTTTTCTGTAGACCAAGTGAGCCATGTCCTGGAGTCCAAACACAGTAATGAAGGACCCAAGCAAAGTCCTGTGGGTTCAAGAAGCCAGGAACATGGCCAGTGGCATGTGTGAGAAGGGGGAAGGAGACAAGATCGGGCACAAAGCAGGGCAGTGGTGGTGCACACCTTTAATTCCAGCACTTCGGAGGCAGGTGGATCTCTGTGAGTTCCAGGTCAGCCTGGTCTAGAGAGTGAGTTCCAGGACAGGCTCCAAAGCTATACAAAAAAAAAAAAAAAAAAAAAAAAACCCTGTCTCAGAAAGGGTGCGGGGAGAGCAAGGCCTCTGAGCGTCTCCATGCATCTTCCCAAAGTCTTGATGGTGAGTGAGTTGGATCTTGTCGGTAAGGGTAGAGAACTTGGACATGTTGAGAAAGCCCAGTGTTACCAAGTCACTCCTCTAGAAACCAGATAGACTATATTACCGTCCAAGGTGAATCCAAAAGGAGCTATAGAAACAAGGGGTCATTCTTTCTGCCCTTTCATTAAGAAAAATAATGATGAGGGTGAGCCAGCTCCAAGGTTGTGAGCATGGGAGAGCTGTCCCCATTACTCATCTGTCTTGTGGCTGCATGGGTGGGGGAGAGAGGCCCCTCCCCCATCAAAGGCTGAGACAGGAGGGAGAGCTGGCCCTGAGGTCATAAGAGCAGGAGAGCTGGCCCTGCCCCTCATCAGCTGCAGCACTTGGGAGAATGGCCCCTGCACCTTGCCTGAACAACAGCAGAACTGGCCTTGAAGTTGTAGGTGTGGAAGAGCTGAACTTGAGGACATGAAAGTAGGAGAACCGGCCCTGTCCATTGCTCATAGCTGGAGGTGGTGAACTAGCCAGGGCAATGCTGGAGAGCTCACCCTGGTGGTGAGAATAAGGGAGAACTGGCAGGCTGACCAACCCTACAACTACCCAAGCCCAGAACCAGAGTTATGAGTTGGCTCACCCTATCTGTGATCTTCTGGAGCACAGAATGGAGAGGTGTCAGTTCTGCAGGATTTCCATGACACAGGGCAGCAACAAGATGTCCAGGAAGAATCCCAGTGAAAGTCGAGTATAGATGGTATAGCAGAGACCAGGGGCCTCAAACCAGACCAATGATCCTTTGCCATGAATGCCTGCATGTAAAAATGTATGGATTAAGGGGTTCACATCATGGAACAAAAAGTACATTTCAAGTCATCCCAACCTTCAGCAATCAATACTGCTCACCCCACAGCCAACAACTTCAGGGGAAGCAAGCCATCTGCCACCAAGATTACAATCAATAAAGGCTCAGATGGTCATTTTAAAAAGAAAGGAAGGAAAGAAGATAGAAAGAGAGAGAAAGGAAGGATCGAAGGAAGGGAGAGAGATAGGAAGGGAGAAAGAGGGGAAGAAAGAAATGGTCTGTAGACACTGGCTGCATCAAACTGAACCAGAGGTGTATGACACTGGAAACACACTGCTCTCACTTTGCTCCTGGCCCTGCCTCTAGAGGACGGTAGTTTCCCTCATGCAGACCACAATCCGTTACCCTCCTTCCACCCTTTAAGTGATGGAACCTCAAGAAAGTACAAGTCAAATCTGTTACAGCCAGTTCTCAGAGATGACCCTGAGTAACGTGAGTGCATTGAATATGAGCGAATATGGTTCAAGGTGAAGAGTCTCCCTCGTGGGAGGACATATACTATAATACTATTGGACACAAGTCCATAATTCAGTTGGGCAGAGGAGACTTTAAAAGAAGATATTCTATGTCATCATTTACTGAGCCCAGACAGATTTAACTTGATTCTTCTTGCATCAGAAACCAGCTCTTACCTAGCTTTGGATCGGGTTTTCTTCCTAGTTTCTCAGACATTGATTCCATGCTGTAGGGCTTGGTATACAAATATTGAGAGAGAATGCTTAAATACGCAAAGTACCTCATTGATTAAATATCAGGATGCAAGTTGCTTCCTGAAACTCAGGCTTCATGCTCAGATCTTTGACTGACATTCAGAGAAACCTTGGAGAAAATTATTTAACTCTTTCATGCCCTGTGGTTTCAGACAATTGGGGCATTTAAAATGTGCACTTGAGGTTTGTATGGTTATCGTAGACTTTGGACCAATAATGGGGATTCTTCTCATTAACTTGTATCTGCTTACCTTTGTGAGTACCTGAGTCCCTGTGTAAGATAAAGTGCAGTTCAGGTATTAACAGAGTCATGACAGTGTCATCTCCTAGTGGAAAAAGCAAGGGACACATATATGTAATGCTTTTTCCCGTATGTATCCTTCTAGATGACTTTATTAGAAAAGTTGCTTTTCCTATAAATTAATTGAGTTTTGCTTAAGATGTCTAAAAAGATGGGTGTTTTGGCTGAGAATCTAGACTACAGGGAAACTGGATGTGTAACCTTATACCCACCAAGCCTTTGCCAAATGCTGGCTCTCATTGTCGTTTATCTCAGCTGCAGAGAGAAGTTGTATGTCCAAGACAAACAGTGAAAAAGTGGGTTAAGCTGCGTGTTGTGGTTCACAGCTGAGATCCTGTGACTGAGGGGGCTGAGGCAGAGGGCTTATATGTTTGAGGCCACCCTGAGCTATACAGCATGACCTTGTCTCAAGATAAGGTATAAAAAAAAAAAAGAAAGAAAGAAAAGAAGAGGTGTGCTGAGGTTCAGTAGTAGAGCTTGTGTGAGACTTTGGACTCAGTCTTTAGTGCTAATAAAAATGCTGGTCACAAAACAAAGGAGAGCAGCTTTAATTCAGAGCAAGGTTGGGGAAGACTATTTGTCTAGATGGTGGATGGAGCAGAGTGCTACGGGTGGAAGTCCTGTATAGATCATACAAGCAGTGTGAAACGTTTTACAGTACCACACCTGCTTTAGAAAGTGTATCCCGGATGTAGGAATACAGCTCTGACCAGGAGGCAGGATTGTGGTCAAGTAGGTCAGGGGCCTTTGATGCAGAGTGTTGGGTTACAGCCATCAGACTTCCAGGAGGCAGAGGCCAGATGTGTACTCTGGCATAGTTAGATAAGGGGTGGGTGTAGTGATTCTCTTTCTCACACGTGGCCTTTATCCTCCTTAGGGACTCGCCATTGGGGCATTAGACATGGGGTAAATTCAGTGCTACAGATTTGCTACTCAGCACCTTAGACTTCTCTTTTCCGGGACACTTCATTTCTTCCTCAGGCAACTACTTTTGTTGTTGTTGTGATTATTTGGGAGCTGGATGGTAGGCTCCCAAAGAGCAAAGAGTAAAAACAAAGACAAACAAACAAACAAAGAACAACAGGTCACAGCAGTGAGAAAAACAACTACCGCACATGTATTCTCCAGAAGACAGGACAGTCTCCTTACATAGTATGTCAGCACTTTCTTTGGAGACAAACAGTAACATAGATAACAGAAAAATAGGTCACAGGACAGGCAGTTTATAGAGTGAAGGTTGGCAGGGAGTGGTACATCGTCTTCATCTATTTCAGCTGAGAAGCTGTGCATTAGAGACCCAAATTTTACCTCTCTGTGCATGTCTAGTATCTGTGAATTACTTCAAGAGGTGATGTAGGGTTACAAGCGAATTCTAGCTATAGTAGTGTATACATTGACAAATCCAGAATCTGTAAATAAGGAGAGCTTTTCATACTTCCATTTGTATTATTGGGTTATGCAAATGTGACTATGAGGACTGAAATCTCCAGGAAGTTCCTTGGTAGAGCAGAAGGGTCCCCTGTGGGAGCCAGTGAGTGGCAGAGTGGGCTATGTCCTGAGAAGGCTCTGGTGAAGTTCTTGCACTACCACATCTGTTTCAATGATGGTAGCAGTGATGGCTAGTCTTGGTTGTCCACTGACTCCATCTAGAATGATGGTAACAGTGATGCTAGTCTTGGTTGTCCACTGACTCCATCTAGAATAATGGTAACAGTGATGCTAGTCTTGGTTGTCCACTGACTCCATCTAGAATGATGGTAACAGTGATGGCTAGTCTTGGTTGTCCACTGACTACACCTAGTATCTACTAAACCCCAAGATGCTAGACGCTCTTTTGAAGGATTTTTTGATCAGATGTTTGAAGCAGGAAGACCCACTCTAACTGTGTGCTGTATCTTCTGGTGGGAGTCCATATAAAAGCATATGGAAGAACAAAACTGCTTGTTTGCCTACTTGTCATTGCTCTCTCTGGCAGGTTCGCTTATCCTACTGCTGTGGCATGTACTTGCTGACATTAAGACTAGCTTCTCCAGGATCCCCAACATAGGCTGACAGCTCTCTAGGAATCCTCCAGGCCTTCTGCACCATCTTAGCACTGCTGAGACATCCAGCCTCATGGACTAAGCAACTACAGTATTCAAGGCATCTCCAGGGTGAGATAGCCATTGTTGGACCACAGCCTGTAAATCAGTCTTATAAACCTCCTTTTGATACACATATTCATTCTGTCAGTCCTGATCCTTTACAGAACCCTGACTAATGCAGCAGCAACTGTCTACCATCATTCATAACTGGAATATAACAGTTGTTGCTGAAGTTACATATTTTGGTATGTTTCATAAATTTAAGTAAATGTCATAAGAGACATAAATCATTTCGGAATAGACTTTTAACACACATTGATTTAAATGCTAATGAAAGCCTCCTGCAGCCAATGCTCAAAGAGAAAAAGTTTAAAATGATCCAAAAATTCATTGTGTTGTTTTTCTAACTGCATCATAAATCTCAATATTAAATGAATGTGTCTTTTGATACCAGTAAAATAAGAGTGTGTTTAGTACTCAGAGTGAGGACACACACACACAGCTGTTTCATTTCAGACAATGTAAACAGTTTGGTGCCTCTCAGTGGGTGAGAGATGATGTTGAATGCTTGGGTGGACACAAGGAACTAGGAGAAGATACCTCCCACCAGGTTCTCCAAAGCCCATATGAAAGAATGTCAACTTCTCAACAGATAGCAATGAGGAAAGGAAGCTTAAATCAAGCAGCTCTTCAGAGGCTATTGGATTTATAGCCATGGTAACATAAGGGGTGAATGCATTGTAAGCGTGTGTGTGTTTGTGTGTGTGTGTGTGTGTGTGTGTGTGTGTGTGTGTGTGTGTGTGTGTGTTGGGGTACATGTTACAGTGTGTGTGTTTGAGGTACATGTTACAGTGTGTATGCGTGTGTGTGTGTGTGTGTGTGTGTGTATGTGTGTGTTGGGGTACATGTTACAGTGTGTGTGTTTGAGGTACATGTTACAGTGTGTATGCGTGTGTGTGTGTGTGTGTGTGTGTGTGTGTTGGGGTACATATTACAGAGTGTGTGTGTTTGGACGTCCATGTTACAGTGTGTGTGTGTGTGTGTTTGGGTGTGCATGTTACAGCATCTCTGTGTGTGTTGGGGTGCATGTTACAGTTTGTGTGTGCATGTGTGTGATAAAAACAGAGCTGAAGAGAACATAAATTGAGAGACTAATAGATGTTATGCACAGATTGATGACCAGAAAGATGTTTTAGGGGAAAAAAGACACCTCTGATCCATTTTTTTCTTTTGTTATCTGTATTTTGATGTTATATCCAAGGAGTATTCTAGGCATTGAAGGGAAATAATTGAAAGAATGAAAATAGAAAAAAAAAAAAAACCTAGAGATCATATATCTGGTATGCTACAACTCAACAATAACAGCAACACCCCAAATAACTGGATTAGAAGCTGGGCAAAGGGCTATGTCTATCATCCTAGCTCCTGGAGAAGCTGAGGCAGGTGGATTATAAGTTTCAAGAATGTTTGGGCTACAGACTTAGTTCAACTCCATCTTGCACAACTTAATGAGACCCTGTCTCAAGATGCAAGCAAAAGTCAGAGCAGGCAAGAGTCCAGTCATACAACACTTACCCAGCATGCACTAGGTGCTGGGTTCAGTCCTCAGCATCCAAAGACAAAAGAAAATAAAGAAAATGGACAAAGGATTTGAATAGATGCTTTTCTAAAGAAGATACATACATGAATAATTAGCCTGTAAAATGTTAATTACTACTAATCTCCAGAGAAATGCAAATCAATCAGAATGCCCCTCCCTCATAGGCTCATAGATTTGAGTGTTTGATCACTAGGGAGTGGTACTGTTAGGAGGTGGTCTTCTTGGGGGTAGGTGTGGCCTTGTTGGAGGAAGTGTGTCACTGGGGATAGCCTTGGAGGTTTCAAATGCTCAATCCAGACCCAGTGACTCTCTCTCTCTTCCTGTTATCTGAGGATCCAGATCTAGAACTCTCAGCTACCTCTCCAGCAAAATGTCTGCCTGTGTTCTGCCATGCTTCCTGCCATGATGATAATGGACTAAACCTCTGAACCTGTAAGTAAGAGCCAATGAAATGTTTTCCTTTATAAGAGTTGCTGTGCTCATGTGTCTCTTCACAGTAATAAAGCATTGAGTATGATATCACCAGAAGTGCCACTATCAAAGAAACATAAAATAGTAAATATTGGTGTGGAGACCAGAAAAACTGTAACCTTGTGCCCAGCCAGCAGAGATATAAAATAATGCAGTCTCTGCAATATATTCCATAAAAATTCCTTTGAGAAAAACAGACAAGCATTCACAATCCCAATGTCTAGTTAATTGTAAATGAAAAATACATAGATACAGAACATATTTGCACACTATTAATACAACAGCATTATGCTCAATAACTAAAAAGTGGAAGCCATGCAAATGCCCACTGTCAGATAAGCGGATAAACAAAATGCATTGTGCACATGAAACGGACTATTACTCACCAAAGAAGAAGGAAATCCTGATGTGTGTTACACCACAGATGAGCCTTGAGGATATTTGCTACACCAAGGAGTCTAATTGTACAAAAAAAATGAAAACATGAGGCGATTCTATTTTTGTGAGGCATCTAAAGTTGCCAGCTTTATTGTAATAGAATGGTGGCTGACCAAGGCTGAGACAGGATAATCAAGATTATTATTTAACATGAAAAAAAGTAACTGTTTCACAAGCCTAGAACATTATGGAGATTGCTTGTATGGCAATGTAAACACACTTGACATTTCTGAACTGTACATGTATGGTGGTTCAGGTGGTGAATTTTTATTATGTGTTATAACAATTAATTAAACATTTTAAAATGCTTTTGAAGAAAAATAAAATCCACCTGCAAGATGAAATTGGGTTGGCCTGCCCTCCCTTCTCATTCCTCATACAATGACACATATCCGGTGACATCTCATTGAATTTTAAGATATTTTGAATGTTAAAGAAGGAGGGATGAATGGACTCCAATGAAAAGCATGGTTGCTTGGTGGACATAACTAAAAGCAGGTTGAAGGATCAATCCATGGGAAATAGGCAAACGGGGATTGAATTGTGTCAGGCAATATGGTGCCACCTGCAATCCCAGCACATGGGAGGCCGAGGCAGAATAACTGTGTGTTTGAGTCCAGACTGGGTTATACATTGAGATCCTCTCTCAGCAAAAACAATGCAAAGAGAGAGAGAGAGGAAAGAGGGTGGAAAGAAGGAGGAAGGCAAGGAAAGACAAAGGAAGGGAGTGAAGACAGAAGGACAAATGATTGAAGGGTACAGATTGAAGGGTGACTGACTGACATACATACGATGTTCAAAACCAACACTGTCATTATCTGTACAGAGCTATCATTTCTCCTAGCTGTTTACTTTGCTTCTTGTGGATTATTTTAAAGATTATCTTAATACTAATGTATTTTTCATAATAACACAAAAACAATGCCAATCTATCTTTTATAAAATATCATTCTTCATATCTTTGATACCAACACAGGCCTATGCTCTTCAGAAAAACACTTCAAGATCTTAATATATATATGCATATATATATGTATATATATATTATATGGAAAAATTTAAAGCAGCGTGAAAGTTAAAAATGATAATTTTGTTGTTTAAAATGGTGACATTAGGCCATTGGTACCATACCTGGGACACGTTCCATGACACTTCTTTCTATGTGGCTGGAGAACACAATGCTAATGAAAGAACCAGGAGGATGTCACTCCATCTGAGGGGGAGGGAGAGCTAGGCAGATTACAGAATTGTACGGTCCCTATAGGCTGAGCTTATGAATCATGGGAGCCATGTAGGTTGTGACTGAATTGTTGTCTACAATTCCCCCTCCCCCAGCACACATTTGTTATTATTCCATGTGAAATTGCCCCAAATGTAACACTCAGGCTTTTTTATTTGAGTCTCTGGGTCAGGAAGTCCCCGCCTACAACTTCTTTGATTCTGCTGCTCTGGGCGTGTTCTACAGCTGTAGCCCAGATGTGGGCTGAGCCAGGCGTGTTGGTACACACCTGTCATCCCAGTCCTGCCAACCCAAGGTTGGGACAAGAGGATCGCTACACATCTGGGGGCAACCTTTCCTACATAGTAAATTCCAGGCCAGCCAAATCTGTACACAGAGACACTGTCTCAAACAAACCAAAAAAAAAAAAAAAAAAAAGCAATTTAAAAAGAATTACTATGTACACTAGACTGTCTAAATTTAACTGGGAGGGAAGAGACTTACTCCTTAGGTTGCTTATATGTTGGAAGGCTGTGGGCCCAGAGGAATGCTGGGGGGGAGGGGCTGTCAAGCTTATCTGAGAGTTAGATTCATTCATCAAGAGAAGAGGGGAAAGCCTGAAAGAGAATCCCTGTGAGATGGAAACTAGAATTTGTGTCTTGCTTTGGTTCTTTGTGGTACTGGAGATGGAAAACAGAGCCTCCCACATACTAAGCAGACATTGTATAAGAAGCCAGCTGATACTGAAGAGGAATTTTGTTTACTTCTTCTGTTTCTAGCAAACAAAACAGGACTGATGAGCAGAAGTCTCTGGGCGACACAAGAAAGGGTGACGGTGACACTGGAACCAGGCACTTCAGTGGTGGCTGTCTCTCTCAAGTGGAGACTGGGCAGTGGCAGGCAGGGACTGTGTGGCACACTTCCTGCAGCTCCCCTACCGGGGAGGTTTCATGCAGACAAAAGGGAACCAGATGAAAGAGGGGGAGATGTGTCAAGGGCTGATGGAAACCAGGATGGGATACCCATATACCTGTAACCCCCAAAATCTAGAGGCAGAAGCAGAGGATTGCCATAAACTTAGACAAGCCTAGACTATAAGCAAGACCCTGTCTCAAAAGACCAAACCAAATCACCAAACGAGGGTGAGGTAAAGACCAGTCATGAGCAAAGGGCTGCTTTGGCAAAGAGGGAAGCAGTCAGAACTGGCCTATCTCCCCTTTCCTGAAAAGGAGGCGGAGTCTGCAGGCAAGTGCAGTCCAGGGACTAACCAGTTCCTCAGAGGCCAGTGGCGACAGTGTCTCAGATGCCTTAACCTGCACCTCCCTAGATTGACAGGAGGGAATCACAGATTTACATTTCACTCAACCATGGATGCTTAATATTGCGGTGTGTGGAAGTTTATCTCTTCGGTCTTACAATGATGTAGGTGCTTTTAAGACACCGGGACAAAAAAAAAGTAATACTTGCATAGAGAAAAAAAATCACATTGCAGAAGTGATCCAAGAAGAAGTCCAGATGGCTCTTCAGAAATGACTTGTTGGGTAATTACATAATATATTTACATAGTTCAAGAGACATATGTTGAGTGGTGTCTCTCCCAGCTCTGCATTCTCTACTTACACTCCTGCTGTTCTCACCAGCCAGTTTCTTTTGGTATTATGATAACTATAGCAGCTGGGCATAATGGTGGCAACCTCAGCAGCGCTCAGGAGGCTAAACAGGAGAATCCTGAGTTCAAGGCCAGTGTGGCCTACCCATCAAGACCTTGTTTGTAAGCAAAGCAACAAAAATGCGCATACCACAGCAGGAATCATTTGAACCATTTTTTACAGGTGTCTTGATTTCATAATTTACTTCAAAGATACTAAATTGTCAATTAAAACACAAAAATGCCACATTAAATATACAGAATAAGGTTTAATACAAATACTCTCAAGTTTTCTTTTCTTTTCAGCTGGCTAAAATGATTTTTTCGAATGTGGAGATGTATGCATTTTTATGTCATCCACCCCCATAAACTGTAAGCTTCTGAATAAAAGGAGTAGTTCCATTTTTCTTTCTCTTTCTCTCTTGGTGATGGAAAAATAACTGCCAAGGCCATGGTTCATTTGAGCCATGCTAAGGACAACATCCACAGCTGTACAGCCCACACTCTACTCCACCTGCAGAATCACCCCATCTTCTCGGACCGAGACTCTCAGTCGGAGCGTCCACCTCCTTATCAGCCTCCAGTACTTTCCATCTTATTTGCTGACTCTATGAATTTGACTATTCTAGATTCCTTGTATGTAATAGAGCACTCTGGGTGTCTGCTTGATTGGGTCTGGAAACAGCTAAGATACACACCTCTGGGTGGGTTTGGGAAGCTACTCCTTGGTGCATCTTTTAGGACTGGCTTTGTCATAATGGGATTTGGGGACAGACAGGGATGACTTGCCTATCTACTTTCACTTCTGGCTGGAAATGCCATTGGTTGTCTGATGGGGAATGCACTTCTGTGTATGCTCATACACAGAAGTATGCTTATTGATTGCTGAATAAAGTAGTGTTTGGTCAATGAAGCAGCAAGTTAGATGGGACTAAGAATCAAAGAGGATTCTGGGAAATGTAATGAAGAAGTGGTGATCCAGGCAGGAAGTGACATAGTAGGGAGACTCATATTTAAGCAAGGACAAGCAGGAAGTGGTTCCTTTCCCCTTTGCTCTTCCTCCTGCTCTCTGCGCTGAGCCACCATGTGATCCCAGGGATGAGGACACCAGCAGAAGGCGTCCGATAAGTCTTATAAAATATATAGATTTGTGATAATTAAGACTGAACTCGTAGATAAGAAATCCTAGTCATTGGCCAAACAACATTTGTACCTAATATAAGTCTCTATGTATTATTTTGGCCATTCATGTGGCGGGCAGAACTCAAGCGGTTGGTGGAAAGATTTATTGTAACAGTTGTCCTTTAAGCCATCAGAATACAGCTTCTCTGGCCTTCAAACATGGATTAATGGCCAACAGCTCTCCAAGACTCTTCCAGATCTTTTGTGCCAGATTGGGACTGCTGAGTTGTCCAGCCTTGGGGACCAAAGAGTTACTGAGTTTTCTTTCAGCTTTTACAGTGAGCAGGCAACTACTGTTGGATTACCCAGCCAATGCGGAAACCAATTGAGTAAACACACACTCTTTGTATGTATTCATTATATCACTTCTGTTCTTCTGGAGAAAGCTATCTAACGCATTATACAAATGGAACCCTGAAATATTTGTCTTTTGTGTGTTGCTTCTTTTACTTAATGTAATGCCTTTAAAAATTCACTCAAGATGTTCATATGTAGCAGAAGTTCTTTACTTTTTAGGGCTGAAAGATAGTTATACACACACACACACACACACACACACACACACACACACACACATGACTAGCACACACACATGTTACATTGTGTGTATGTGTGTTATCTACACAAATATGTAGCCGTGTTCATCTTTCTAACCACTGGTGAGCATCTGTGCTGTCCCTACCTTTGGGTTATCGTTCACGATGTTATGAACATCAATGTAGAGTTATTCATTTGAGTTCTTGCTTTCTAGTCTTTCAAGCATATATCCAGATAGAATTTCTTTCATTTTAGAGGAACATCAGTTGTCAATTTTACTAGTTTCTTATTTGTTACATGGACTTTTGTGAACATTTTTGTGCTTGTAGTGACTCTTCGTGCAGATAGAGCAAAACTAAACTGAAGATACTTATTCCTTTTATGCCAGACTACCATAATGGATTCATATATTTTAAAAGTACTTCTGGATAGTTCTGCATTAGTATACAAAGGCTTCTTTCTTTTCCCTTTCTTTTATTGTAGCTTTATAATATTCCCCTGAGTGGCTGTATTATAATTTATTTAAGTGAATAGAAACGTTGGATGCAATCTTTTACTATAGTAGAAAAGTCATAATAAAAATCTGCTAATTAATGTGTGAGTATGAGTTGCATGTATCATAGAGTCCTAAAAATGAACAACTAGGTCAGTGGCTAAATGCATTTTTCCAAATACCGAACAGCATACCAATTTGCATGACTTCCTTGCACAGCGGCTATGCTAATCTTTTCTGTGTCATTCTGATTTTGGTAGATGAACTGCTGAAGTGAACATGGGTAAACAGGCTTTTAATTTCGGTAAATATTGGTGAACTGCTTTCCCTAGGGGACATGGAATTAATAGTCTTCTCTGGCAATGAGTCGGCTCTGTCCTGTTATGGATTTACTATGGACTTGTAGGTTTGGTGAACCTACCAGATTAAAACTGGCACCACAGGGCAATTTGTATTTGGTTTTTCTCCTTTTACAAGTAAGGCCCATCAACTTTTCATACTTAAAAGCTATTTATTCCTTGGGAACTTTCCTGTTAATGTTCTTTCTCCACTTTTCTGCAAATGACTGGCCATTTTGACCAGAAATGGCCTGTGCCCTTGGAAGATTAGCTGATTCTCTGTGAAATGAGCTAGAAATGTTTCTCCCAGTGTGCTGTCCATCTTGTGGTTTTACTTATGTCACCTGCCCTGAAAAACAGCAATTATTTTACAGGCTTGGAATCATCCACCTTTTCTCTTTGGCACCTGGATTTGGGGTCACAGTTAGCAAGGGCTCCTGGGCTCCAGGACTCCAAAGGACAGCACTGTTTTTTGACAGTGTTTTTCTGACTTAAATAAAAAGAACACACATGCACTCCTATGTTTTTTTTTTTTTTTTGAGTTTATGTGAGACCCAGTGATAGACAGAGAGCTTCCGTCACCTCATTTCAATTGTCTACTTGTCTCCAGAGTTTTGTTTAAACATCTTCCTAGTTAATTCATTATGCATCTCAAAAGAGCTAGAAGAGATGGTTCCCAGTATATTCATGAGAAAGGAAGAAAGAAATGTAAGCAGACAGATACACTAATGAATCATGCTATCAGTACACAATATATAGAAAGAGAAACATCACATTGGAGCCCTCTCTGTGAGCTGCCCGTTGGCTCCATTGTGGGCTGTGTGGGAGCCTCTGTCACTGGGTCTAGTGTGGACTGGGTCTGGGTCTCCATCACTCTGTCTGTGCTCTGTCTGCTGTGGGCAGATAGACTCTTCAAGATGTGTCCCCCAGCACTCCTGCCATCTGGGCCACATCCCATGAATGCTGCTAGCTGGTAACAATATGTTCAAGCACATGACTTGTGGGGGACATTCACGTGCAAACCAAAACCTTTTGTAAGGTAGCTTGGGCCACACAGACACTGTCATACTCCCAAGTCTTTCCACTTACTGAGTTCTACTTCGGTTCTGTCAGGAATGATGGATGTTAAGTTTTCCTCCGGAAAGTTTTTTGCATTTCCAGTGTAAGTTTCTTTTTGGTAATTTACCTTCTGCTGTTTCTGTAAATGTTATCATTCCTTATAATTTATTAAGACTATCAGTTTCTGACATGTTCTGCTCACGTATAGGGCTCATTTACAATCTGCAACAGTTTCTCTGAAGAGTCTCTGTGGTACTCCAAATTATGGGAATGTGTTATCTACAAACGATAGTCCTTTCTCTGCCTCCTTTCCAATAGTGTGCTTGTAACCTATTGGTCGTATCCAAACCTCATCGTTGGAGGCCTCTGGGGGAATGTAAAAAGCTAAAAGTTACAAAGAGCAGCTGTCCCAAGTCCCATAGTTCTGTATTCTTACATTATCTGGTTTAGACAGTACCTTTGCCTTCTAGTGTGGCCAATTAAGACATATCCTTATGTATTTATCTTCACTCTCTGACTTTCTCTGCTTCCTAATTTAGATTAGTCTCATTATCTATTATTGCAAAGGTTTATAACATTTAAATTCAAAGCTTTAATTAAGTCTTACAAGCTTTGTCCTCAGATATTATTCTAAAATACTATGTAACTATTATGATTCGATAAATCTTATTCATAAAGGATCTGTTGGAGAGCAATGTGGTCCTGTGCCAACCGCTGCTGCTCCATCTGGTTAAGTCTGTTCAGTTCTACAGTTTGTGTCCCAACTCACTTGTCCCTTTGTAATCACACTTCATTATTACATGTTCTCATGACTCATGCTGCTCTCTCAAGCCAGTTCATCATAAAACTGGCCATAGTGGCATGTACCTGTCATCCCAACAGTTGAGAGATAAAGGCAGGATCATCAGGAGTTCTAGGTCATCCTGCTGATGTTCAAAAAAGATAGGGTTGAAAAATGTGGATGTGGTTTTTTAAAACGATCTAGACTCATATATGGACAGAGACAGGACCATATGTTCTCAGCATGTGACAGGCCACCCAGAACCACGAGTCATAATGTTGTTGAGGGAGGGAGCTTTCCAAGGTTGTTTTGCATATCAGTGGTAGACCAAATATCCAGATCATAAGGTCACTCTCCCCAAATATCAGCAGAAGGTATAATCCCTTGAAATGTCTCCATAGACAGTTGGGATAGTTGTAACTAACAAGGACAGCACACACTCCCTCTAACAAATTGAGCTATGTAAGTCCTACCTGCTGCAAATTGAGTCTTACTCCCAGCATGGCAGTCTCTCTGACCAGACACGTAGGGAAAGGGAGGATGTGTGTACTCTTCGCAAGGCATCATCTAGGGCAGTTCCTAAGGACTGTTCTGCTCTATTATGAGCTAGATCTCCATTGGATGGGACAAAGTTGCATTGTGATATGCAGCCAAAATATCTACAGCACGGTTAGCCATAGTCTGACTGACACGGAGGCTGCATAACTCCTTACTGTAGGTCTGTTCTGGACGCTTCAAGGAGTCCTTGGCCTCTGCCCTCTAGATACTGGCTGTGACCACTTACCTCCTCAGACTTTGCCAAAAGACCCCTAGGGAATGAAACTACCCCCTCTTGAGAACCACTGATTTACATAGATTTGCTATATATATAAAAAAGTTCCCTTTCTTTGGTAAATAACTCTGGGATATAGATAACAGGTTTTTCAAAATGCATTCTTTTCACACTGGAGTGTTTGAAGATGACGTGTTAAAATATCAACATTCCGGGCTTTGGAGAGACAACAAAAATCTTTATATAAATACAGTGAACCTTTGAGACCATCAGAGAGCAATACAGAAACTAAATTTCTGCTTGTGGTGTCGGAGATGTTCTGAGCAGACCATTTATCTTTGGCCTACTTTGCTAATGGTCACAACACAATTAATCTCGGTGTGCTTGCCTTTAAGCTACACAATGTCTAAACATGATTGAAAAAATATATTATTCTTTTGAAAATAGAACAGCTGTTTGTAAAGATGGTTCAGTCCACAGGAGGCTCTGCTGTCACTCCCTGGATTCTATTTTTATTGAGAGGATCTATTGCCTTTAAAAGAGACACGGAAGGGCTCTTGCTGCACATTGCACTAAGATAAATTTGCTTGATGGTCACACTAGTGCCCTGAAAGATAATCTTGGACTTCATGTTTAAAAAGTGCCTTGAAGGTGGAAATACAGCAATTTCCACAAAGGCTTTTGAATTTTTTGACTATTGCCTAAAACTGGTATTTCTGGTTGCTGGTACTGGATTGGCAATGGAATGCTACCAGTTGCCTATAAAAGGAATTCCCCATCACCTTGACACTGACTCCACCTATCTCTCCTGGGTGGGGGGTGAAGGTGAGAGTGGGTGGGCGATGGGGAGAGGGGTGACAGAATGTCCAAATTTTCTAGTGAAAGACGAGAAATCTTTCAATGATAATGGGATAATGGGTGTTATTCTATGCTAAGTGTTTAAAGAATGTTAGATACTCAGACACACATAGATAAGTTTGTGAATGCAGTCATTTCATGCTATCTAGAAAGGAGCTGGTTCCAGGACCATAAAAGATACCCAAATCTACACATGCCCAGATGCATACCTTCATATAAAATACTATAATATTATCGTGCCAATTTTAGTATATGTGCTGCCGAAGCAAGCACTAAAATAGTGTAATATTTTCATGTAGCCTGTGCACAGCCCCTAAATCAAATATCAGATCATCTCTAGGTAACTCAGCATCATTTGCAAACCCACGCAAGTAGCTGTTATGCAGATTTGTCTGGGGAAATAATTAAATAAAATCATCATTATGTAGCTAGAATTTTTTCAAACCTCGCTCTATGGTTGGTTGAATTTATGAATTCAGAATATGGATACAGAGGGAGGACTGTATGTGTGCATAAATACACATATATGTATATTTTGTATATAGGCACCTCTCTCTCCCTTCCTTCCTTCCTTCCTTCCTTCCTTCCTTCCTTCCTTCCTTCCTTTCTTTCTTTCTTTCTTTCTTTCTTTCTTTCTTTTGTGTACAGGTGTTTTGCCTGCTATTTTGCCTGTTTGCACATAAGTATGCCATGTGTGCGGTGCCCAAGGAGGCCAGAAAATGTGTTTGGATCTTCTGGGACTGGAGTTATAGACAGTTGTGGACTGCCAGCTAAGTGCTGGAAGTCAAACCTGGGCCCTCTGCATGAGCAGCCAGTGTTCTGAACTCATGAGCCGTCTCTCCAGCCCCCTGTGTAAACTGGCAGAGGGATAATCCAGGCACACTTTTCTCCCAATAGACTTGGAATGGTGCAAAATGCTATTTTGTAATAGAAGGTCAAAGAAGACTATGAGGAAAGCCAGCCTGAATTACAAAGAGGGACCAGAGGGTCCTGCCAAAAGTCTAAACTAAGGCAGCTATGTTCAGCCTTTGTCCCAACCTGTTAGAAAAAGAAAGGGCTGCTTACCCTGTCTTCCAGCTCGGAAAGCAGGACATTCAGAGAGAATCTTGACCCTCCCTGATGCATTGTTGTTATGTGTGTTCTCCCAAATAAATAATTGTATAAACTTTTCTTGAGATGCTATCCTACCTTGAAAGCAACTGAAGGATCTGATATGTTAGAAATTGGTCTTTTGGGCTAGTGAGATAGCGCAGCAATTAAGAGCATGTGCAGTTCTTGTAGAGTATCAGGGTTCGGTTCCCCAAACCCACTCACAGCTCATACCTACCTGTAACTGTAGCTCCAGGGGTTCCTTCCAGTCCCTCTGTCCTCTGCAGGCACCTGCATTCCCATGACCATGCCTTCACACAGGCACACAGGCACCCACCCATAATTAAAATAAAATCTTTAAAAATTGTAGTTGGTCTTTGAACTTAGAAGAGCACAAGGACTCTGGGAAGCGGGCCTTGTCACTGAAACAGGACAGCAGCTGACTTCCCTAGAAGGAGAAACTGTGGCAGGACCTTTTATTCATGCTGCCTTATCTCCTTTACCACCACCACCCCCCTCATTTTGCCCTGGTGCAGCCAAGTAAAGAAAGCACTCTCCTGCCTGCACACCGAGCCAAAAGGAATCTGCGGTACGTACCTCTGCTGGGTGTGAAATCCTAACTATAAATACCTAAAAGAACGGATGCTTAAACAATTTTAAACCAAGATGTGTGATGCAAAAAGGAGTTATTAATATCAAGAGAAAAGATACTCGGAGACCCGGGAATCAAAAGTTTCTGTCTGCCTCTGCTGTGAGGGGAATCATTTCACGGGGGAACCTAGAGGTACAGTATCATATTTCCTTTGCTCATATCTTCCACTGCTTTCACTTACTCAGTCACTCACTTGGTCACTCACTCATTCACACACACACACACACACACACACACACCACACACACACACACACACACACTCTTCACTCATTCACTCACTCCTCCCTCCCTCCCTCCCTTCCCTCCCTCCCTTCTTCCCTCCCTCCCTTCCTCTTTTGGGTAATCAACCAGGTTATCAGAACCTATATCTTGTATCTTTTAAAAAGTCTTTACCCAGTAGAATTGTCTTTGGTCCTGTCATATTTCCTTCATTTTCATCCTGTCTCAACCTACTATATCAAGTCTCTATGACTAAGGTAAGTGCAGAGTCCACCTCAAGTGGGAAAATCAAAACCCTGGGCAGCCACCTTCACAGAGCTTTCTAAACAAACAAACCAAAACCAAATATGTATGTCCCTGCCTCCCTACACATCCCTGAAAACAAATGGGGATATTTAGGTGCAATATGATGTCTTAATATCTAAGACCTATTAGGGTTTTTGTATTTATTTCTCTTTATAAAGAAAAGTCAGCTTTCTAATTAATGTATAAATATTTCATATAGATAGTCTTGATTTTTTATTTAAAGTGATTTTATTGCTTATGTACACATGAGAGTTTATGCCACCAGAGCAGAGGCTGTGGACGACTCATGTTTCCAATTGGGTGGGAGGGCCTCCTTAGTCTTACAGCAATGAGCCAACCAGTGAATTCAGCTCTCTATCAGAATCAGGTAGAAATTAGCATCCTTGTCCTGTCTGTTCCTCTCAAGATGCTTGCAGACAGAGACCACTTACTTCATCAAATGGTAGAGATAGTCAGGGATATCAGGGCAAGGCCTTTGGACTTAAGGATTCTCAAGATTTTATTATCAGTCACATAACAGACCTGTGCCACACCATGTGAGTCCCTTAGGGTCACATCTATTTGGGAGGGAGTCAGGCCTTTCTTGGCCAATTTGTAATATGTTTCTTCATGTCATCAGATGTCAATTTCACCCAGACAGCGGTGCTACAGTGGTAAGACAATGCTGAGGAGGACAAGACCATCCCTGTAGCATGTATGCAAACCATGATGGTGGAGGTCTGGCAGCAAAAAGAGCTAGTTTTGAAATTTTTAAAAATGTTTTATTGGTCCATAGTAGTTACACATATTTGGGAATGGTATATGATATTCAATATGTTTATATATTGTATAATGACCAGAGAAATTGGCGTATCCATCACCTAAACATTTACCCTTTCCTAGGGTTGAGAACATTCAACATTCTCCCTATAATCATTTTTAAATGCATAATTGTTGTCAACCATAGTTGCCCTTCCCAGACAGAAGATAGACAGACCAGGTTTTGTTTTCTCAATGGCTTCAGGATAACTAGAATTGACTATTCTTGAGCCCAGTAGGTCTGTAGGCCATATATCCCTGTTCATGAGATGTCGGCAAGGATCTTGTGCCCAAGACTCCTCCTATGTCAAATGTGGGCAGTATCACCTGGAAGTCAGTGACTCTGGAGTCAATTCTCAACACCTCACCAAATACAGAGAAAATAGAGACTAGTGCCTCCCCACCAACTGTGTGAGACTTTTCCTTGGGAGATGCTAACAGATGTTCATTTACCCCAGATAGAGCCAATGACAGACTAAACAAACAACCGCTTATGTCCAACTAGTGACCATATCAGGGTCACCTACAGTAGCATGAATGACTCAAAGGCAGCTATATCATTGAAAAGTCCAGCTGGACCCAAGTAACAGCTCAGGAAGGTTGAAGCCTCTTCACTCTCCAAACTTGAAGATGGTTTAACAGGTCAGAGAGTTTCCTCTACCTAACAACTATTTTTTTGTTCTTATAAGATTGGGGAGAAGCCTTGTGAATCTTGTGAATTCCAGCATTTGCGGACTGGGGTCATTTACTTCCTAAGCTTATGAGCTTCCCTCCTCCCTCTTGGAGGAAGCACTTAATTTGGAGGTAATTCTTAGGGAACACTCCCTCCTCATGACCTCAACAATGGCCAGTGGCAGTTTAGGAAAAGTCCTGATGGTGAAGGGTGAAGCTACATTCCATTGTGAATTCCCTGGTTATGAATGAAGCCTGCAAGAGCATCCAGTGTTCCTAGCGCCAGGCAGGGCTGAAAGACACTAGCTACTCTTTCCACAAGGGATTCACCATGGAGGAGACCAAGTACTTCCAAGTGGCAGAAGCACTCCATGAACGAGAACTTCCAAGTAAACACAGAAGAACAACACTTGCACCCACACAGGCCGCCCAAGAAGTACTTCTCAATGATCCTCTTAGCAGAAGCCAGAGGTTGTTCAGCTCTGGCTCATCCAAAGCTTTACCTATCCCAAATCCTGGTACCTTGGATACTGAAAGTGGGAAGAAAGGAAAAAAATCTCATAAGACAAATGGACTCTCTTTGGGCCCAGCAACCTTCTAGAAGTTTCATTACAAAGATTGTGGAATTCAGACCTACAAAGGAGCTCAGAAGCCCTCCTCCTCTGCGCTCATGTGTACAGCAGCCATGCAAATGTCTGAAGATCCTGTCACCTCCAAGACCTACAAGATGGACATTGCAGTGGTAGAGAGCAGAAACAACTGCCTTTATAACATGGTCTATAGCATGGCACAAGTGTGCTCACTCCACTGGCTTCTAGAGTGATTCTATCCTGCAGACTTGCCTTAAAAACAAAACAAAACACAAGCAAACAAAAACCACCTTGCCTCTGACATAGGAATGCTGTATCTAAAACAAGATAAAAGCCCTTACATGCATGTGAGAGCTGGAGGCACAGTTGAGTTTTGAGTAGCAACAGTGTGAAGTTTGTCCTGGAATCAAATAGACCATTTTGTGTTGTGTTGAAGCTCAGTGAGAAATAACATCACTTGTGGTATTTGGGGTGACTTATTACCTGTTTTTATGTCACTTACCCTTCAGGAGAACTTTGATCTTTTATTACCAGCAATGTAAGCAATATCTGTGATTGTCCAGAACTGAGGGTTCGTGATTCTTTTACCATGATTACATGGGCACTGAGTAAGCATGGCCTTGACATGGCCACCAGCTAATCTGGACAACCCTGGTCCTCCTGACATGCTCTACCTTGTCAATTAGGGGGTCTAAGGCCTGTTTGAGTGTTAGGGATAGCAAACAGTCAGACCTGGAAGAAACCACTTTCTCTAGGTAAAGTCAGAGCTTCCTTGCTTTTCGAGCAGCCTGGACCATTCTGTCCTGCAGCCAGCTCCTCCTTCCTCTTGCTGCCTCCTGACCTCTTTAGTTGGAGAATTGCTTCTCTTCATATGTCCAAGAAAAACTCTAGTCTTGCATAACCTCTCTGTAACTTGAGAGTAAAACTAGTTTAACTCACCATTTGGTTAAAACATCTTACAGTATACTGTTAAATGCTAAACCCCACATGTTTGCTTGTTTGTTGGGTTTGGTTTGCAGCACAGGAGATAGAATGTGGGGCTTTGCTCTTGCCAGACATGGGCTGGACCCCTGAGCTCCACCCTCAACTCCTAGACATTAAGCTGTGTGAGAGCAAAGAAGGTAATGAGTACAACCTCATCAGAGAGGAAACTGTGAAATTGGTGTCACCTCATTTGGAATCATTTTTAGATCAGAGCCTAGAGTTTTTGTCGAGGGAATGGGGCAGGGAGAACTAACAGCTTTTCTAGAATGAAAGCATTTGCATCAAAATGAGTCCCATGCTTTATGTAGTGCATCTTACCAAGGACAGAAAGAAATAAACTGCCTTTCCATCTCTTATCCTTGCCGATGTGTCCACTGCCTGGACCACTTTCTCTGATGCTTGCTGGGTTTTGTTTAGGATGCTATTTTGTTGACATAAAGAGCTGACCTACTCACAGAGAATCTCTGAAGTCTAACATTCAGAAAATGATGTTATAACTCTCATATTTACTTTATATACATGAAGGGAAGAGAGAATCTGTGGAATGACTTAGAACATTTTTATACTCTGCCATACTGGAACATTATATTTTTAAGGAAGAACATAGAAAACCCATTAGATGCACATTCAGGCAAAGCTCCCAACCAAAGACTCCCATTGGCACACAGCAGTGACTTTTCAATCATAGCTGTGATTATTTTTTAATTCCTTGTTTGTACTGAAATGCAATTACACCTACATTACTGCCACATGATGTTGCTACCTGTAAGACGAGTCCCACAGACCCAACAAGATGTCTTCTTGTGACAGCCCTTCTGATAGGGAAAGTAATTGCCTTGGCCCCTGAGCCATCGCCTTGCCAAGTTGTTCACCTCAGATCTTTCCACTGTTTCTCACCTGATATGGTTGCAATGCCTTCAAGCATTCTATATGTTTTACCTCTTTCCCAATTCAAAGGCCAGTTCTAACATGAGCCCAAAGCAGTGCTCCCAAACGTAATCTACCAACATGCACAAAAGAAGCATTCTTGCCTTCGTTTATCTATTCTTTGTTTCTTTTGAGAATGTTTCAGGTCACACTGATAACTCATATTTTGGGTGGGGAGCCACAAGTTCCTCCCACCTGTACACAGATGCAATTTTTGGAGAAGAAACATATCCTAATATTTCATTTTTGTCAAGTATCTTCTAACAGTATTATTGCTGTTTCGCCCTGTTGTTGAGTGTGCTCAGAGGACTTCTCTCAATTCACATTTTGTTCTGGATGACACAGGAGTCATCTGCAGCTCCAGTCACTGTTCTTTCTGAATGTCTATTCTAGTGTTGGGTAAACTATTGACTAATCCAGGGCTGATGGCAAATGAGGCAGCACCTTGGGAATCTACTTGCATTTTCCCCGGTTTGCACCATGCTAATGGTCCGAAAGTGCTCTCCTCTTGCTTTTGCTTTTCTGTGCTTCCTTTATATCAGAGTGGACTATTGTCAAGACCAATCCAGTGGTTTCTATCTCATTCTCTTCATTTACCACGTTAGTGACCTACAAGAAATGTGACCCAAGTAAATCCCAGTAAGAACAATTTTTTTTTACTAGATATTTCTGAAATATCTCTTCACTGTAATGGTTTTTGGAGACTGGCATTCATCTCTTCTGCCCACATTGGAAACCAGGATACCAATCACCTGTCAATGCCTGAAGTTCCTTTGATAGTCCACAGATGAATCCCGAAGGGCACTCAGAGTGCATTCAGATAGCTCTCCAGGCAGCTCTTTCTTCATCTGCTGGGATGTGACTTCCAGAAACGAGCAGACCCTGGTATTGCTCACTACTCAACTGTATATGCCCTATTCTTAGCTCAGACATCAAAATCTTTACACAGATTTAGTCCACCACTCAATATTTTAAAAAAGAAAACAAACAAACAAAAAACCTCTGCTATGTCTTATGCAACCCTAGAGACTGAAGGTTAAGTTTGGGTGAGACTTAAAAATCTGTATGTGTTGTTGATGCGTGTTGGTGAGCCATTGTGTGGGAAGAGTGGGGGTGTGGGGGGAGGTATTGCAAGGGTGTGAATAGTGGTGACTATAGGATAAGGAATGTGGAGGGTAGAGTCACAATGCTGACTTTGATACTTTGAAGATTGCCTAACTTTCTAAAGTTTTTCATGACGATCTTATATATAAATGTAAAGCTTTATCATGTGAAGCATGATTATTTGAAACAGGCATAAACTATTTAATATCAGAACTGAGCTCATTAACATATGCAGTGCCTCATGTAACAACATTCATTTTTTATTTTTGTGATGAGAACCTTTAAGTCCAATCTCTTAACAAGTATTAGGAATGTGATACTTGGCTATTAAAGTCTCCTTTAGTCAGCAGATGTCCCTCCTAACAATCTATACTCTGTGCCCAAATATCTGCTCAAGTACCCCGACTACTAGTCTGTGGTAGACACCATTACTTCTTTGAGTACCACTTAAATTTTTTCAATTTAAATTTTTATTTACCTACTTATCTATCTATCTATCTATCTATCTATCTATCTATCTATGTATCTATCATCTATCTATTTATATGTGCAGTGTGCATGTGTGTGGTGTATGTATGGGTACATGAGCCCACATGTCCTGGAGGTTAGAGGATTGGGTTGGGGAGTGGAGCAGATATGAGACCCCTGTGACTGTTTTTGGGCTGTCACCACATCACTAACCCAGAATGTCCCTGCTAAATGAGATGTGGTATGAGGGGTGATAATCTGAAAGGAGGAGTGCAAGATGGAAGGCAGGATCCTCAAATGTTATCTCCTATTCAACTAGTGGCTCATCCTCACCCAAAGTTCTTTGGTAAGGATGGGGACAGATCTGGGGAGAGATACCAGAAAGGAGATACTGGCTCCTTTCATAAAGTGTTGCAACAAACACATTTCTTTTTCTTTAAAGGGAATCTGTAAAGTCTTTCATGATGAAAAAAAAAAGGGGGGGGGGAATGATACGTTTACTCATTCTGTTTCTCCCTAATAGGCTTTGGTTGGTTTTGTTTTGTTTTCTAAGAAATATAACAGCACTCATATCTGCTACTTCTTTAAATTTGCTCTACTGTTAAAACTCTGAGCCCCTGTAAGTTTGCCAGTAGGATGTCCCAGATTTACGCCCATGCAACCTGAACCTGTGATAAGCTGCATGCCTGGGCACCTTTTCAATGGAACTGGTCCTACTTGTCAAGGTAGCTGGGGTTGTGGGACAATGCACCATTGATCACACACCTGCCAAATGAAAATTGGCTTTAGGTATTCAGAAAATTCTATTTCTCACTTGCAACATGGGTCTTAGATCTTCTTGTCCCAGAGAGTCTGTGGCATATTTTAGATTTTATCAAGAAAAGAACCTAGGATCCCTCGGGAAGTACACTTGAACTTGAATAAGGTTTCTTTTGCTTTCTGTTTGTTCATCCTGTTCTTAAGTTTCCCTAAGGGAATAATCAAATGAGATTTTCTTAGAGTCTAATACTTCTATTGGTACTAGATGTTAACCACCCACCCATAAAGCAGCAGACCTCTAGATACATCAGCCAGCCTGGCTGACCAGTTCACATCCAATCCCAAGCGCCTGTATCCCAAACTTCCCAAACAGGCATCCTGTGCAAGCTAGAACTGTTGAAGTATAGCCAGTGTGCCAATGTGGGCTCACACAACTATTAACTCCCTACCCCATGAGAACATTGCCATCCACCGAAGTCCAGACGCCCTTTGAAGTCCCCTAAGCCTATGGTCCAGAAGGCATTGCTCTTATGGAGGAGTCTACACTTGCTATGCATTTGGCAAGGAAGGGTATCAAAGGATTTACCTGATGGATCACTCCTCTGAAGCTCATCAGAGAAGCATCAGAAGGCCTTGTGGCTCCCAGATGAAAGAGACGACAGAAGTGCAAATCATTGGCATTCAATGGGAAAGAACACTGGAGACTTAAGTGTGGTTGAGGGGGGAATTAAAACTGAGAACAAAGGGAAGGAAATTAAATTCAGAGCTGCTCCTTAAAAGGTTGGCTTCTGATTTTGATCTTGAAAAAAAAAAAAAAAAAAAAGAAAAAGTCTCCCAGAAAAAAAAAAAAAAAAAGCTGTTTCCAGCTCTGTCCACCCTGTCCACCTCTAACCTTTTTATAGCATCTTTCATCTACTGTATGGTTTGAGGGAAGAAGGGAGTTGATGGTGATAAAGTCACCACAGGACTCGCCATTTGCAAGTAACAGCTATTTATGTGGAATGATGGTGGTCGTATACATGGCTCATAAATAATGTAGGTCAGCTTAAAGGATCAAGAGAGCGACTCGCCAATGTATGATCAAAATGGCAGCCACAAGCAGCATTCTGAGTCCAACCTTCCCCTTCTGTTTATCTCTTCGGTAGAGACATACAGGTTCATTGCAAGCAGAAAACATAAACTGTGTCCACACTAGGAAGGGCACTGGTATCACAGTGCAATTCTTTTAAGACTGCTTGTCTGACTCCCCAACCCCAATGTTTTTGTTTTTTTCTTCTGTCTTCCTCTATGGGAATTTTCCAAAGAGCTTCTTGGTCAAGTTACAATTGTAGATAATGCAGGAACATTTTAGATTGCAAGATAAGTTTGCAGGATTGCTATGATGCATGCCCTTATTAGTAAATGGGGACTACATTAAAATACTAGCTCAGATAAAATCGTGTGTGTGTGTGTGTGTGTGTGTGTGTGTGTGTGTGTTAGTATTAGTTTTAACAAAAAAGAAAATCTTAGATTCCTCTATGGAAACAGCATAAAAATATTCACCCTGTATAAATTTTAGCATTAGTAAGAAATCTGTTCGCCTGATGGCCAGAGCACAGGTTTACAAAGTTGAAAATCACCCTCCTGCCTCAGTTTTCTCAATAGTAACGAAAATAATATCATCCGCCACCTCCCAGTTGCCAAAGAACTCAAGGAGAAGACATGGTGTTTCTCTGAGATTTTTAATAAACACACAGAGAGATTGTATGGTCATAATACTTTTGCACCTGGTTTTTTGATGGTAAAAAATGGATTCTGGATGAAGGGATGGTGGCAAGTAGTCCCAGGCTTGGGCTAAACAGGAAGTCATGGGTATCATGCGGGTACCACTTCCTAGAGGAACTCTGTTTTTTGCACTTTTCCCCATCACACATGGATATGGCAGCCCCCGCCCCCCATGCTTACAATCCTTCCTGCAATGATAGTTTCATTTGTCATTCTTTCCCTAGTTTTCCTACATTTTCACAAAGAGGAGTGCCTTAACCCAGCCGTGTGACATTTGTGGCAGAGTCCTGGGACTCCTACTCATTCAGCCATTAGTGCCATCTTCAATTTTTAAATCATTGACTCAACAAATATTTATCAAACTTTCACTCTTCCAGGTAGTGTCCCCAAACAAGAAATGCGACCAGGAGCTAGAGGACCACAGGGTAAGTGCTGCCTGGGAGTGAACATGCACACTGAGGCAGGCAAGCAGCGCTATCCTGTCTGGGATCCTGAAAATCTTCCAGAGGCAACGGAGGTCTTGGGCCAGAGAGATTGCTCAGAGATGCTGCAGCCAGCTGAAAGTCTTGATGTGACTACTTGACACTTGACAGAGTCATGTCTTCCATCAGCAGATAGGGCCCATTCTGTTTAGAAGAAACTGACTGGGAAAGGAGAAAAGGGAACTGACTGGGAGTCATGTGCCCTAGACAGAGACTCAGTTCTGCTTTTAGCCACCTGTGTTTCTCAGGGACTCCTCTCCACATTGCTAAGCTTAGGCTTCTTTGGGGAAGCACAAAATAATATTAGGACATTTGTGGTCTTTATCAAATTTCAACTTGTAAATCAAAATGTTTTCTCTAATTCCCTAATTCCCTTTTTAAATTGAGGAACAATTTTATAGATCTAACGTTCCCAAAAGGCAGTGCTTTGATATTTCCAGAGGATATTTCATTGTCTACCAGTTTATCAACTGAACTGTGTCTTTGCACTAATAATGGCTATATCTTAACTTTTCTGGGAATCTCTGCTGTGTGTGGATGGTGGTCTTGGTCAGACTAATGAACATTTGTTCTGTGTTGCTAGACGATAGATGATGAAGAACTGTCTGATATCCATCAGAGAGACCTAGCAAACCTAGCCATCTTTATCGATGTTTCTATACCAGGGTCAGAATTTCTAAATCCACAGTACATGACAGATGTAATATTTTTATTATTGCATATGTATGTGTGCACACATGTCCATACATGCATGGAGGGGACAAACGTGAAGGGCAGAGGACAAATCTGTGGAGTTGATTCTCTCCTTCCACTTTCACCTGAGTCCTAGGGATGATGCTCAGCCTGCATAGTGCAAATTTGATGAACTGAGCTAATGTTACTCAAACCCAAATCAGATCTGTAGGCTGAATATCAACCAAGCACTGAGCTTGGAGTGGCTGAACACTTCAGAGAGAACATGCCCACCAAGATGGGGAGAAGTGAGCTGTGATCTTCCTTCCCCAGCTGTATGAGGGGAGAGGCACAGAGGGGGAGTACAGGGGCAAACAGGTAGCTCCACAAACCCAGTTTGCCAATTCTCCTTTGGAGAGATAATAAGCTGTACAATGACAGTCATAGGGATGGGGGTAGAGACTGCTCAACCTGCTAAGGGAAAAGAAGAATGTTTTCTGTCTGGTTTTCTGAATGTTCCAGTGGAGGGGTAGGACATGATACAAGCCTATTATAAGAGGAAAAAACCTAGCAGTCTTATCACTGGGCTTTGCTTACCCTAATGGGTGATGGGAAGGCATTCAATGGCAGTTCTAGTCAGATGAGCTCTGTGTCATGAAGCATTCTTCTCTGCCAGGCTTCAGAGAAGAGGAGCCTCACAGAACAGCTTCTCTCATATATATAACTATAAAAAAAACAGACACTCTAGGTCACGGGGTCCAAACCCTCTACTTCTCCCAGACAAAGAAACTGAGAGTTGCATTGGACAAAATACTGAGGCAAGAACCATCAGCTGTTGGGAAACCAACCAAGGTCAGAATCCTGATTTGCAGGCTTCGGGGGTCCTTCTCCTCCACTTCCCTATGTGGCCTGCTTTTACCTTGTGTCTTTGGTGTCCACATATTTTAGAGTCTTCATTGACCCTCCTTCTGTCTCTCTGGAAAAAAGAGAGGAGTCCCTGCCCCACCCTTCCCCTGATCACCTCACTTCGCCCCCTCAGAACTCTAGAAGTTTCTTCTCTCAGTAGCAGGCCTCTGTGCTGGTAAGAAATGTATTTTTTTTGTCTTTTTTTCTTTGTGGTCAGCCTTTCTCCCTGCTTAAAACCCATTGCATCTGGGTTTGACACAGAGGAAGGTTCTGAAAAACCAGACATGGGACTTGTATCCTCACATCTCTGTGCTTTCAAGCCTCTCCTGAGATTTCAATGCCATGGCTGTGAACAGCTAGAGCTACTGGTGGGGACATCAAGGCCAGAGACAGGCTTCTGTGCCAAGTTGGTAATGCCTTCAGTGCAACTGGGGCCTGGACCAAACCTTTTCCATCTTCCCTGCTCTGAAGCGGACCCAGTGACAGATAGGAGAGCACGCTGGCATGTCCGGTACCCCCGAGCCCAGCTTTATCTTCTTGCCAATCAACAGCCCAAGCATGAGAGAGATCCATCTACTTTTACAAACACATGAATAAGGCACATGGATTTTAATTAAATTGATTTCTGGAAAGCATCCTTTTTGACAGAGGAGATGAAGCTGTGCTGTGTATCTTCCTAAGAGACACCGGCAAAAACTTTGGGTGTAAAACTGCAGAGGGCCAATAAGCTAGGTGGAGAGAATGTAATGGATGATGATACTGACCTAAATAAATCAAAGGTGGTTTCAAACCGTAATAAACATACATGTGTGCATGCACAGGCACATGTGTGCGCACACATGCACACACTCCTATTTCAGGAATTTTGGTGCAGTCAACAGGAGACACATGAAAGACCCATATGAGAAGCACTGCACTCATAGTTCCCTAAGGTATCTGATTTCCCAAAGTCAAGGGCCATTACACGTAGAAAATGAAGAAGTGAAAAAATAAAGTGGTAATATATCTCACACATGTGCTGACACTGAAGCTAAGATCAGGTCTCCCACCTGTTGGTTATTTTAAGAAGGGGGTTCTGGCAACAGTTGGGATGCTGCCATAAATAACTTGCTCATTGGTGTTCTAATATTGAGCCCTCTTATCACATCTTTCTAAGCCATCTTGGTCTGGGAGGTGTCTCAGGTGACTATTCTCTCCAGAACCATAGAAATTGGAAGACACCTGCCTTGCATTCATGATCATTTTCTGCCCTTGAACTCTCTTCTCTTACAAGCTGGCTGCTGGTCTCAGAGGCTCTTCTACAGTTGGAAGAATTGGAGAATGCCAACAACACAGAAATGATCATGTTACCACCTCAGGCCCTTGACCCCAACTCGGTTAAACAGAAGCACAGCCACATTTCATAATATTCCAATGGTTTTTCTGACCATTCTTTCAAACTTCAAACCCTAGCATTGGCATTTCAAAATCCACCAATGGCCTCCCTGCTTTCCTGTTCCACATACAATGACATCTTACAAGGTGACACAATTCTTACAAAAGGCGGTAAGCTAACTGTGTTCTTAAGTAGGGCAGCTGTACTGCCATCTTGACAGAACTGACTCTTCATCTAGTTCACCACTTCCTACCTTCAGACCCAAGATGAACTCTTCTTCCACCCCAGCCCAAGGCTTCTCTGGCATGCAAACTGGAAAACTCTTGCTCTGAGGAATGCTCTGTGCATTACATGGTATGTGTCTGCATGTTGTATTTTCTGGGCTGTGGTCAATTGTAGGTGGGATCACATAAGAAATTTCAAATCATTCCAAACAATGGCATAAAGAAATTCAACTCCAGTGCTGGCATGAAGAAAAGAACAAGCCACACTTGTATCCGTGTGAGAACTTGAGCCTCTATTTAAATGGGTCTTAACAAAAGTCAGAAAAACAAAATTCTTCTAAAGGCAGTCTGAAGGGCCGAGGATGCAGCCCAGTGTGAAAGTGGGCAAGACCCTGGCTTCGATCCTAATACAAGAAGAAAATGACAACAAAGGCTAACAACAATAGGTTCAACTATTTTCTGCTTATTTTTTGGTTAGGAGTAGAACATGTCTCTTGCTAGAGCTCCCACCCATGTGTCTTGTGAAACAATTTGATGTCATTTGAGCAAACCTAGCTCTCCCAAATATGGACATCTGCAGGCACAAGGACCAACGCACATACTAAAATGCCTTTATATTGAAGTTCCAGCATTAGCTCTGCCCTACTTAAGAACACAGTTAGCTTACTGCCTTTTGTAAGAATTGTGTCACCTTGTAAGATGTCATTGTATGTGGTCTTGTATTTAGAAAGTACACAGTAGATCATTTTGAAAGAACCATTGAGGCTTTAGTGAACAAGAAATACAAGTGGCCAGAACAGTAGTCCTTGGTGGGAATGCTGATTTATTTGATTTCCCAACAGGAGGTCTGGAGTCGACCTCTTCGAAACACAAATGCATTTATCATGGGCTCTGTACTGGCCACTTGTAGAATGCAGGTGTTTCCAAGAAATGTTTGGCTTTGAGTAATTAAGAGATTCAATACAAGGCATAGTGGTGGTTTAAGAATGCCCCCCACCCCATAGGCTTATATGTTGAGATATTTAATTCCCAGCTGGTAGAACTGTTTGGGAAAGACTAAGGGGTATGTCCTTATTAGAGGAGGTATGTCACTAGTGGTGGGATTTGAGGTTTCATAAGACTTATACCATTTCCAGTTAGCTCTCTTTTCCTCATGCTTTTGGGTCAAAATGTAAATCCTCACCTCCTGCTCTATAGTCTTGCCTGCCTACCTGCTACCTTGTTCCCTAGCAGGATGGTTGTGGAACTCTGACCCTCTCAAGCTGTAAGCTCCAAATAAACTCATTCTTCTATAAGTTGCCTCAATCATGGTGCCTCTTCATAGCAATAGGAAAGAAACTAAGACAGCAGCATTCTTTAAACCACTCTGAATGTCTACTATGAGTAGTACAACCCCATAAGTACAAAGAGATGTCAGGGGACTCAACTCCCACCCCTGAGACCTTCTGCCACCTTTGAGCTGTTGGATTGGCAGTTTCTAAAGTAAGCTCTCTTTCAATCTCTCTCTCTCTCTCTCTCTCTCTCTCTCTCTCTCTCTCTCTCTCCCTCCCTCCCTCCCTCCCTCCCTCCCCTCCCGCCTTCCTTCCTTCCCTCCCTCCCTCCCTCCCTGCCTCTGCCTCTCCCTCTTCCTCCCTTATATATGTAAATGTGTTCCTGTTGGTGTTTGCAAGTACATGCACAGATGTATGTTCATGTATGTGCCCATACATGTGGAGGCCAGAGGTTTATGTTTGGCATCTTTTTCAGTCACTCTGCACTTTAGTTTTTGAGACAAGCTCTTCCCTCACTCAACCTGGAGCTCACTGATTTGGCTAGGCAAGCTGGCCAGTGAGCTCTAGGGGTTCATGTTGTCTGTTTGTCTCCTCAGTGCTGGGGTTACAGATGCCCACCACCGTACTGTGCCTTCTATATGTAAGTATTGAGGATCTGAATCAGCAGCTCATGTTTTCATAGCAAGCACTTTACTTGCTGAGCAGTCAGTCCTGACCTAGCAATATTTAATTTCTGCATGTCATTTATATGTAAGCCATACTAGACCTCTCTGGAGTCACATGTCCTTGTCTTTGTGGCTCTACAGTGACAGAAATTTCCACTGGGCCCAGGGAAACATCCATAGAACTTGTGTAAATAAAACAGCCAATGCCTGTTCCTACAACCCCAATTCTGCTAACCTCTACAGGAACCCATCCAGGACCATTGGCATCCAGTTAATGCCAACTACAGAAAAGCATGTGACAGTCAGATTTTAACTGGCTGAATTCAATGAGGTGTTGGAGTAAAGATTCTACAGTATCGTGTCCCCACAACTGCTGCCATTCCTTGTCTGCTGTCTGGCTCTTAATCCCCGAGGTCAACCTCAAGGCAGCTGGTGAAGATGATAGTCCTTACCCAATCTTAAACCATTCTCTCTAAGCCTCTGCTCAGGGGAACTCCTTTAAAGTCTTCTGCAGATATCAATGTGGTTAGAATTGCCCAGAGTCTTCTGGCACAGTGTTCTTTGACTAACACTGCCTATGCCTTGACTTGGAATGGTGGTCAGCACCCAGTGTGAAATCATTGTTTCTTGATGGCTCACATTTTCCTTCTGTCTCTGTTTTAACAGTTTTATTTTTTTATAACATTTTTATGTATACTGCCAAGCATCGATGTGTACACCCATCATATGTAATGGTCAAATAAGGGTAATTAACATACACATTTCTTATTTCTTTGTGCTAAGACTGTTTAAAATCCTTTAACAAGTTTGAAATAGGCAATAAGATTTTATTAAAGTTCACCCTACTGTGCAACAGAACACCAGAAAATGTGTTCCCTGATCTAACTGTAACTTTGTACCTGTTGATAATGTCTTCTCGTTGTCCCTTGCTTCTAATGGTATTGCAACACTATGCATAATACAACCCACTGGTACATGAATGGCTTCAGGAGATCCCCTCAGCCCATGGAATATTATTCAGCATTAAAAAAAGAAGAAATCCTACAATTTGTGCCAGATGGACTAAGCGGGATATTATTTCGAGTACAGTCAGCTTAGTAGAGAAAGATAAATATCACACCATCATCCACATCTGTGAAAGCCTTTTATTTTAACATAACATAGGATTATCTTGCGAGTTAACTGTTCCCTGACTTTGCTAAAATTAGTAACCCCCCCTCCACTTAGTGGTAAATAGATGTTTCCTCATTCACACCACTCAAGGCAGAATAAAAATTTAAATATTCAGTTTGGGATATGAGTGTAAAGTTTTAATAAAAAAAGACTAGAAAGTGGGGGAGGAAGAGGGCATTAAGCTGTGACTAACGTATTATATAAAAGTGTATGTGAAGGCATTCATGCATGAAATACGACAAGGATCCTATCTGGTGGTTGTGAGAGATCTTAGATACCAGACACTTCCTAAGCATGGCTATATTACTGAAATCGCCATTGTCCTTAAAAGACCACTTTGTATTTCTGTGGCTTGGGCTTGTTGCAGCAGTGACTAACTATTAAATCACACCCTCTGTGGCCCTGGGTTTTCTCTCAGGGGATATCCTAATTCTCAGGCTCTGTAATAGGGAGCCTCTGTCCCAGTGACCACTGGGAACAAGGCACCTGGGAAATTTCTGACCCACAACAGACGCTGCCTGTCTGTTAAATGGGTGAGTGAACGGTGGGGTAGCTCAGTATGTTGAATGGGTTAGTGAACGGTGGGATAGCTCAGTATGGCTAGTCCATCTCCCTTCATCCTGCACAGAATTGCGGTTCATTTCCCCCAAGCAAGCAAGCTTTTTCTGAGAAGTGTTGTCACCGTCTGTGTGAATGAGAAGGGAAACCACAGACTTGAGCTAGTGTAAACAGGCAAATTCAAATACAAAACACAATTAAACAAAGCAATTGTTTTTAGTTGAGTTTAATCAACTTGTTTCTCAACTTGTAAACTGGTAAATTCTTCTTACTTGGCATCCACTTCCAACGCTTTACCAGAAAATCCTGGGTTGGCAGAAAGAATCTGAGAAAAGTATCTATGGAAATTCAGCCACTGAACTCGGTCATATCAAATTGATTTAAGAATCTACGATGCCTATTATTTCCCGGCCGGACTTATCCACTGTCCTCATTGACTATAACGTGGCATTCAGCAGATATCAAAACAGCAGCATGTGTCACAAGCTTCACTTTCTCCCACAGTGACCTTGGATTAACCCTTCCCCCATCACCCCACAGCTAATTAAACCCAGTGACAGTTCAGTGAAGCACTCTGCTGTGAAATATTTAGAGAGGGTCTTAAATTCCTTCCTGCTTGTCCTGTCCACCATGCTCCTTCACTCACAGTCCATCCGCCTCAGCGGCCCAGCAGTTTGTCAAAAACCTGCAGTATTACCATGGTAACATCGTAAACCAGTCCCTCACCCAACTCTTCAAGGAGTTTATAAAAATCCAGCTGTAAAAATTGGCCAGTGGCTCCACGGGCTGCTTGTTTTATGTGTGGTCGTTAACCTCTTTCCCCTTTCTTTTTTTGCGCCACACCCACTCCAAATCTGTCATTTAGAAATATTTACAAAGTCATTTAACAGGTACGTAGCCATGGGAGGGGAAACTGGGGCAGAGAAAACTCAGAAAATGACTTTTCAAATGTGGCATTTGCTAGATCTAGAGTCGAGGCAGTCACACCCTGCAAATGAGTTAATTCTGCCGAAATGAGCGGAGTTCAGCTTTTACCTCACTCTGATTTCCTCTTCCTTGGAAATCACCACTTCCCTAAGTGCCCTTGAACATAGGGACAGCCACACACATGGTACATGTGGCGTATGCACAGGCAGTCCCAGGACTATGAGGGAGTGAATTTTCTAACAATTAAGGGTCATCTTTCTGGAACCCAACTCAATGAAAATTGGATGTTTTTACTACTCTTTTTTATTTTCTTCAACAAAATGTATTCCAAGAAATCTGCATCTGCAGCACCCCTCAAGCTTTGTGCGTGTGCATGTGTGTATGTGTGTGTTCATGTGAGCATGACTGTGTGTGTGTGCAGGAGCGTGTGCGTGTGTGTGTGTGTGTGTGTGTGTGTGTGTGTGTGTGTGTGTGTGTGTGTGTGTGTGTGTGTATTCTAATAAATCTGCATCTGTAGCATTCCTCATGCCTCCCAGTTCTCTAGCCTCTGGCTTTAGGTTGGGGTGGGGTTTGTGTTGGGGTTTACAGCCAGAGCTGACTCAGCTGTACCAGGGGCAAAGAAGATTCTTAACATCTGTGGATTTTCTAGCTTTGTTTCATTTTTTAATAAAACTGAGCTTGTTTGAAAGAAAGCAAGCCTGGTGACATATGCCTGTAATCCCAGCTGAGGCAGCGGACTCATAACTTTAAGGCCAGCATGGGCTGTACAAGGAGACCTTGTACGAATGAGTACATATGCTTGTCAATTGTTCTAAGAGGAAAAGAAACAACAAGAAAATCCAAGGAATAGTTAAGTAAAACACAACTGGAATCATTTCGTGTTAATAACTTTGACGGGTATTAGACCCATACACTTGCTTGTCCCTGACATTAGGGATGTTAGAAGCCCATGAACAAAGCTGAATTGGTAGTTTCGAAGCACTTTTCATCTGGGCTCATTTACCTCAGGACAAACATAGAATTCATATAACTAAATAGCTTTTGGTGAGAGCAGCTTGAATGACCAAAGTCATATAGTCATGATAAAAAAAAAGGGGGGGGGGGGTCAGCCGGGCAGTGGTGGTGCTCACTTTTACTCCCAGGATTCAGGAGGGAGAGGCAGGTAGATCTCTCTGAGCTCGAGGCCAGCCTGGTCTCTGTGAGCTCCAGGACAGCCAGAGTGTTTACACAGAGAAAACTTGTCTGGAAAAAAACAAGGCCGGGCGTTGGTGGCGCACGCCTTTAATCCCAGCACTCGGGAGGCAGAGGCAGGCGGATCTTTGTGAGTTCAAGGCCAGCCTGGTCTCCAGAGCGAGTGCCAGGATAGGCTCCAAAACTCTATCTCGAAAAAACAAAACAAAACAAAACAAAAACAAACAAGCAAACAGAGGAGGTGGGGAGCCATAGCAAGCTTGGGTAGGGTCTATCCTGAACTTGGCAAGCTAGATCTTAGGTCACATGTACATATAGAGATCTGAGTGTAATGAACAGCAATGATGTCCCTCCAGTCATAACATTTATGAGATAAGGAATCTTGTCCCTGGGCCTGGCTTTCATCTATCATCCTTGTGATTCTCCTTTGCCAAGTACAGACATGCAACACTCAAGGTGTGCGTTCTCTGTGAATGCTTGGACACATTCATTCTAATTAGGAACAGCTAGTAGTGTATTGTCTCAGAAAAATTTAATTGCATTGAAGTCTTTTGAAGTGTAGGTGTCCCTAAACAGTCCACCAGAGCTGAGCTAATGAATCACCTCAACTCAGGTGAAAAGTCCATGTCTTCCCTATTGACAGAAGGACCCAGTAACAGCTGAGTTCTCTGTCACAACAGGATAGCTACAGAATGGATGCAATATTGGTGCTTATCCATTAACTTTTCAAAACTGTTTTCATGCAGTGTGCACCTTGGAATTTCCCTGCTTCCCCTACAACCTTGATGTCAAGAGTAGCTACACACATGTGTCAACTCTGAGGGCCACCAAGGTCATCGAAGGTTTCCCTGGAAATTCCACGGTGTGAATGTGTTGGCGCAATGGGGTGTGAGGTGATTTTTCTAAGATAAGTATATTAAAAAAAAAATTCTGAACAAGGCAAAAACAGTCACATCATTTTCTGTGGTGGTAAATCTCTAGAGATGAAGTGTGTAGTTCTGAGACTCTGGGAAAAAAATCAAAATTCAAATGAACAAACAAACAAACAGCTGAGTCTTCTGTCTTACAATGGATCCAAGCTGTGTGGATAAGCAAGATGATGGGGGGGGGCGTCTTGGGAAATACCAATACTTAATTGTCAGAAAATTACAAATAGGCTTGAAAAGGGAACTTCAGAAGGTGACCA
>NC_048596.1:260808429-260888429 GCF_003668045.3 Cricetulus griseus | reverse complement strand
AACTATGAGACAAAATAGATCCTCTTAAAAAGTTGATTGTCTATTGTGTTTTGCCATAGTGATGGAAAGCTTACACAGACCTTAGCTAGAAACTAGTATTACATCGAGCAATCTGTCTCCTACTCCCATTCTGACCACACAAAAACCCTGTGGTTCAATAGTAGAAGCATTTTGGTCAAGTTGTTGGTAGGCTCTAACATGTGTCTGTTCCCTGTGGCAGAAAAAGCTTACAGGTTGGGTATCCTTTAGCTGAAATGTTTAGGACCACTGAGGTTTGGGGCTTTGTTTTCTTTCTGGACTCTGGAAAATTTGTATTTGCATAGTAAGATATGTCAGGGGTGAAGGGGATCCAAATCAAAACACAAAATTCAATTTACATACCTTATATGCATAGCCTGGAGATGATTTTATACATCATTTTAGCAAACCTGTGTTTGTGTTTTGTCTGTGGCCTCTCCTGGGTGATCAGGTATGGAGTTTTCTACTTGTACTGTCACAGTGATGCTCAAAGGGGTCAGAGTTGGATCACCGGGATTTTGTTTTCTGATGAAGGGCGCTCAGTCTTTAATAGATTTTTACCTATTGTACTAGCTACTTTTCTCATTGATGGGACCAACGACCTGAAAATAAGCAACCAAGGAGAGGAGGGATCGATTTTGGCTCACAGAGTGGTAACTGTGTCCATCTATGTAGCGAAGGCATGGCAGTATGAGCAGCTTTTGGCTGTGGCAGCAGGAGGGACGCTGCTGGTTGACATCTCAGTGGAAGAGAAGGCAGACGGGGACAGGCAGTGGGGCGGGCTTTAAACCTCAAGGTTTTCTCCCAGCAGCCCAGTTTCTCCATTTAGGCTCTACCTTCTAAAAGTGCCAAAACTTCTCACATATGTCTGTGCCTGCTTGCCAGCAGAGGCCACAGAAGGCATTACATTCCCTGCAGCAGGAGCTACAGATGTATATGCAGACAAAACACTGAAACACATAAAATAATAATGATACAATTTAAAAAGAAGAAACAAGATGTTGCAATATCCCATCACCCGCCTGCATCCATCCTCATCTGTTTGAACACTTGCTTCCCAGTTAGTGTTGAGCGCTTGCAGCACCTCTGGGCTTTCCCCTTTTCCTTTCTTTTCCTCCTTTCCCTCTTATCCACTTCTCCCCTCCCCTTCCCTTCTTGCTTGTTGAGTCAGAATCTTACTGTGTAACCCGGCAATTCACTAAACATCCTAAGAGGACCTCGGACTTGGTGTCTTCATCCTTCCTCAGTGTCCCAAGTTCTGGGTTACCAGCCACAGAGCCTGCCAGTCCTGTTGTCCAACAACCTTCCCAATTAGGTCACAATGTCACAGAGCATCGTTTCTTCTCAGAGCTCAGAGTCAAATGCTTCCAATCTCTTCCCGGGGCAGCAGCAGTCTTCGTCCCTGGAAGTGTATAGACTCCCTGAAGATGGAGATCATACCTCTGCTGACATTACTCACACTGTGTCTGCAGCGTGCAGCCTGGCTTCTTTCTGCATGAATGAACAGGGCTGGCAGAATCTAGACTGAGATTTGGCAGATAAATTGGAAGACATTGCAGAGAGAAATATATATATATATATATATATATATATATATATATATATAGTGATCATGGGTATCAGGGTGTTTGTGAAGGGAAAAGGCATAGTATTATGGTCTTCTCATTTCCAACGTGTTTTAGATTTTTTTTTAATGTGTGAACTGTGTGTCTGTTAATGACTACACACCTAAATTTCATTTTCTTTGAGATCTGCAAAAGACAAATACCGTTGGTACATGGATAGCAAGTCAGAGGGCATTTGTTTAAAGGATACACTTCTTTTGGTGTAGATTTTAGATAAAAATCTTCTCCAGAGCTTGTATTTAAAAGGTACAAGTCGTTCCCCTCAACTTCCCAATCATATTGTATTTACCTGAAACATACCTAATTCGGCCAGCAGAGGGTGCTCAAACATAACTTCGGCACCATGCAGCGCGGCATACCTTTGCTGAAAATTAGATACACCAGTTCAGCCTTGTCAAGTTCCTACAGTAAAAATATGTGTCCAGTCTTGTAGAATATAAGGCATAGGAGGTCGTAGAACTAAAGTTTTCTTTTTAATGTGTCTGTCTCTTTTATATGGGTGCCAGGAATCAACTCAGATCCTCACTTTATCCACCGAGCAATCATCTCCCAAGTCGATAATCCCCCGCCCCTCCTCTTTGAGGCAGGGTCTCATTTACCCAAGGCTAGCCTGGGACTTGCTATGTAGCCGAGGATGATCTTGAACTTTGAATTCACCTCCCATGTGCTGGGATTACAGCCTTGGCCCACCATGCCTGGTTTATGCGGAATTGGAGGTCAAGCCCATGGCCTCAAGAATGCTAGTCAAGTACTTACCAATAGAGCTCTACCCCGGTCCTCTGGTGTCTTACAGCAAATTACCCTTAGTTCCAGAGCTCTGGAATTGCAACTCTACTGTGCTTCTGGGAGGAGACACAGAGGCTTCTGAAGGATCACAGTCACAACTACCGTTATACCACATACAATTCACTGATCATAAGAAACAGTGCTGAAAATTTTAAAATGTCATCAGAGGCAGAAGAGCAAAACTGGCTTTGAAATTATCCTAGCATCTTCAAAATTAGCACCTGTGGGATATACTTATTAGCTCCACATTGCTGCCTGGTGATGAGACCTGCTAACAGGGATAGTGAATAATGTATCTTGTTTATTTATTTATTTGGTTTTTTGAGACAGGGTTTCTCTGTGTAGCTTTGGAGGCTGTCCTGGAACTCGCTCTGTAAACCAGGCTAGACTCGAACTCACAGAGATCCACCTGCCTCTGCCTCCCGAGTGCTGGGACTAAAGGCATGCGTCACAACCGCCCAACTATGAATATATCTTGTTTTTGGCTTTTTAATCTGTTGCTGTATACAGTTTATGGGCTGGAATAAGTGATAGATTATTTCTCAGTTTAGGCATTTCTCTAATTCAGTGGTTCTCAACCTGTAGGTCACAACCCCTTTGGGGGCCAAATGACTGTTTCACGGGGTGGGGGTCACCTAAGACCGTCGAAAACCACAGATATTTATATCATGATTCACAACAGTAGCAAAATTACAGTTATGAAGTAGCAATGAAATAATCTTATGGTTGGGGGTCACCACAACATGAGAAGCTGTATTAAAGGGTCGTGGCCCTGGGAAGGTTGAGAACCACTGCCCTAATTCATGTTCAAAGCTATTTGACTTTTGTAAGAACACTCATTTCTGGGTACATGAGGAAGCAAAAAGAAGACTAGGCGTAGAGCAAAGGACCAACACCCCTAGGACTGAGCTTCTTCTGCAGACAGGGGACTAAGCAGGAACAAAATCATCACTGCTCAGCAGACACTTCTTGCTCAGCGTCATAAAACCAGAGTAGAAAGTGTGAAAGTCAGTAGTTCTTTCTCCCACGGTCTGGAAAAAGTATATGATCACTTACCTTAGCAGACTTGAGAGGGCTCTAAGATGGGTTTGATGCTAAGCACAGGCTGTGGTTTCCCTGCAATGATGGCACTCCCTGCAACCCAAAGGAACCCAGGACTATAATCCCTGTAACCAAAGACGCTCCGGACTGGTCATCTTGGGAACCCAGGCCCTCCTGCCAAGACATAACTGGCAAGTGTCTGTCCAGAACACAGCTGAAGGCTGCATTATATCAGTGTGTTAGTGACACACACAGCAACAGGAATCAAAGGGACCATAGCTACTATGGATTCAAAGAAAATCCTGGGCTTTTTTTTTTTTTTTTTTGGTTTTTCGAGACAGGGTTTCTCTGTGTAGCTTTGGAGCCTGTCCTGGCACTCACTCTGGAGACCAGGCTGGCCTCGAACTCAGATCTGCCTGCCTCTGCCTCCTGAGTGCTGGGATTAAAGGCATGCGCCACCAACTCCTGGCCCTGGGCTTTTAATAAAGACATTGGTGAAGAGATAAGGGCAGTTTCCATGCATAGACAATGTGCTTCCTGCTGGGGTCCAGCCAGGAAAGACAGCCAGGCATGGTAAGGGCTGGGCTCTCATCTGCCTACACAGCATGTCATCGGGTTGTTGTGGGCATGTGGTACCTTTCCACACAAACACTGGAAGGACAGAAGCCGAGATGAGCCTCACCAGCAGGCAGTCCTTGTCACCCAAGCTTCATTTGTTAACACCCCACTCCAAGGATCCGTACTCCTCACACTAAGTGGAAGAGCCCATGCTTGCTCTAACCCTCTCATCAGAGTTGCCTTCTTTCTACTCCAGTCGCATCCACAGGATCCCCAAAGTGCTCCCTACCAGCCAGTCTTTACTGAATGAGTTTGTCTGTCTACATTCTCTGGGTGGTGAGCGGGAGACCTGGCTTACCTGCTGATTTTACCCAACTCCCAACGGTTGATCAATAAGTCTCTGTTGGTTTAGCTCGCTGCCTGGCTGTTTTATCATAACATCTGGTTTCCTTTGTTAACTTAAGAAATATTTAAAAAACACCCAAGAGATACCGAGAATAATGAAGCACCATAAAAACTTCTCGGGATGCGTTTACTCTGGATGTGGAGGCCGCAGGTTAAGGACATGGACTTTGGAGTAGGAATGACGTGGTCTCCAGTCTCTGCTTGATTTCTTATTAACTATGTGTTCCCAGGAAAAAGACTACACCTCATTAACTCTTGGCTTTCTGTCTACAAGATGAAAGTGCCAAGCAGCTCAGTGGGTTGTGGTCAAGATTAAGTGAGATAGGAGAGACTTGAGTGTGAAGCTCAATGGTCAGGGGCATGCTTAGTAAACAGGAAGCCCCGGGTTCAATCCTCAGCCCTGGGTTCAATCCTCAGCCCTGGGAAAAATAGAGTCATGATGAGATAATATATGCAAAGTACTTCCAGAAAAGCCTGACTCATGCAAGTACCACAAAACAGCCATTATTATAGCATATTTACATTCATAATCCTGAGACCTAAAGTGCAATGATAAAGTTGAAGAACATGTTGCATAAAAACTGTCTAAAGCCAGGTGTTGGTGGGGTACGCCTTTAATCCCAGCACTCCAGAGGCAGAGGCAGGCCGATCTCTGTGAGTTTGAGACTAGCCGAGTCTACAAGAGCTAGTTCCAGGACAGACTCCAAAGCCACAGAGAAACCATGTCTCGAACCGCTCTCCCCCCAAGAACACAACCCCCCCCCAAAAAAAAACTGTCTTAAGTAGGGAGAAAGAGTTGGAAAGTATAGATCAGAAGGAAATAAAAAGACATACCAGTCCTTTGCAGTGTATTGGACTTTATTAGATCCCAATTGAAACGTACTAAGTCTTGGCTAATGACATACAGAATTGTGGCTAACAAAACATAGGGATTATATAGAGATCATAGTTTTGTGGTATTTTTTTAAAGATTTTATTTATTTATTATGTATACAACATGCTGCTTCCATGTATATCTGCACACCAGAAGAGGGCACCAGATCTCATAACGGATAGTTGGGAGCCACCATGTGGTTGCTGGGAATTGAACTCAGGACCTCTGGAAGAGCAGTCGGTGCTCTTAACCGCTGAGCCATCCCTCTAGCCCCAAGATCATAGTTTTATAAAGAGAAAACTTTAGGGTCTGGGGATGAGCATTTCCCTAAACTGTATAAGGCCACACTTCTATCCCCAGCACCACTAAATGATGAATTGATTGATCAATTAAGTAACTAAAAACACCCTGGGGGGCTAGAGAGATGGTATTACACACACACCACTACCATGCCGTGCTGGTATTACAGGCCCCCACCACCATGCAGTGCAACTTCTTTCCACAGGTTCATGGGCTCAAACTCAGGTCTTCATATGAGCTTATACAGCTTGTACTTTGCTGACTGAGTCATCCCAGAGGCCCAGCAGGCATTTTAGTTTTTTACATATTTAAGGAGGTCATCTTTTTCTTTACTACTCAATCTACCAATTGGTACTCGTATCACAAGGAAGCATTTCTGTGATTCTGTGCCCAGAGAGGGCAAATGTGTGATCCTATATTTCCTTAGGCTGCACTGTGGTTTGGACCTGGAGTGTCCCCCCAAAGCTCCTGTATTAGGGGCTTTATCTTCAGCCTAGCATTCTGGGGGAGGTGGTGGAATCTTGAAAAGGTGGAGCCTATTGGGAGGTTTTGTGTCACTGGATGCATGCCCTTGAGGGGAAGATTGTGGGACCTTGAATTCTTCCTCTCTCTTTCTGGCCAAAGGTAAACAGCTGTGCTGCACCTTGCTAGCACTGATACAATGAAGTCCCTTGCCACAAATCCAAAAGCAATAGAGCCAACCCACCTTGGCCTGAACCCCGGATGTTTTTCCACTGCAACAGAAAGATTATTAGCAAAGCTTGTTAATGAGTAATTTGCTCTTTAAGCCACCTTTGAGAGGAAGCTAGAGGAAGTAAATAAACACTGAAATTTCCTCGATAGCCATGTTAATTAATACATTATTCCATCCAGTTTTGTTTCTTCCTATGTCTGAATGGCAGGCTTCCAATTCCATCTCACAAGAAAGTCTTGGCTTGTGAAGTCTGAGCCATCTGTGTGCATCTCTAGAAAAAGGCTTACAGCCAAAAGGTAGTGATTCTCTTTCAGCCGATGCTGCAATATTCATTCCTTTTGCCATGGCATGCAATTTTTAAAATTTTGAATGTGGAAAACAAGTACATTTTTGTTGAGTAAAAAATGTCTGTAGATTCCTAGTATCTGAAGTCTTGGCAAGAGTGCCTGAAATGAAATTATTTCATGAAACTCTGTTATTCAAATGCACAATGAAAAATTATTAGTTAGTCTACACATTGGACTTCTAGGTACTGAATAACCCTGAATTACTGTTAAACAGTAAGACCTATCCCATATGGCTTTAAGCTTTTCCATCTGCACTAGTTACTTTTTTTCTCATAGTTATGGTGAAAATGCCTGATAGAATTTTATTTGAGCTCTTGCTTTTAGAGTGTTCCATCAAGTTATCCAAAGAGCTACCATGGAGGCCAGGAAGCAGAGAGTGTGAGAATACCAGCATCTGCCATTTGTCTCCTTTTTTCCTTTACTGTCTAGAACTCCAGTCCATGGGATGGTACCACTCAGGTTGAGTGTTCCTCTTTTTCTTAACCCTCTTAGGGTTAAGACACACCCAGAGATGTGCACCACAGGTCTCCTAAGTAATCCTAAATCCAGTCAAGTTGACGACGAGAATTAATTATCACATACACTTATCCATTGGAATATCACTGGATGGGAACACAGTTCAGTTGGCTCTAGACCAAGGGGTAGTTTTCTGGAAGGTATTTTATAATAGATTAAATGTTGTAGCTGATTTTTCTTGTCCAGTGTGATGAGATTAGGAATTTGGGCCAGGATCTGCTGGGCTATACTTCAGTTCTTCAAGGAATCAGCAAAAGCCACTGCCCCAACTGAATTTAGTAGGTACATGGGCTGTAATGGAAGGTCTTGCTCACATGTCTTCCTTCACACTGGCTCCTCTCTTTCCACACTAGGTCTCATAATTCAAGTTTACTTGAGCTCAAGGTGTCTGACTTCCTCAGGCAAAGGCAGAAGCTGCTTGCACACTCTGAAGCCTAGACACATCATTGATGAGAGCACGTGGTACCGCTGTATTCACTGGTCATGTCAATCTACAATGTCAGACCAGGCTAAGAAGAGGGAAAGTAGATTCTACTCTTGATGCACTTAAAGGAAGAAAAGAAATTGATACCCTGCATCTCTAGAGACGTATCTGCATCAAGTGAGACATTCAAAATCTCACACGCACATGAGACAAACAAGTTACAGAATTCACTGCTGGAAGACTTGTGTGAAAAGAAATGGGCAGGGAAATTTTCTGTGCAGGAAAATATGGTGGTAGACCAAAAGTTGGATCTTCACAAAGAAATCAAGCTAACTGGTTAACCTAGAAGTATAAAATCAGAGATGTTTTCATTTTAGCCTTCTAAATGTTCTAAAAGTTTGCTGATTATCTAAGGCAAAGATAAGAGCAATGGCTTATAGGATGGCTGAATGTGTAAAAGGAAAATATCCATGAGCAATAACACTGAAGAAAAAATAAAATGCAGAAGTAAGAATATGAAGTTTTTATTTGGTTCTTGAGTTGGTTGGTTGGTTATTTTGTTTTGTTTTGAAACATGGTCTCATGTGACCCAGGCTGACTTCGAACTGTTTTTCTTCTGGCTTCTACCTCCAAAGTGCTGGGATGTTCGGGCATGTATCACCATGACCAGCTAGTTGGTTGAGTTTTGGTGCCATGGTCTCCATAGAGTCCAAATTGTTCTCTCACTCACAATCATCCTGCCACAGCCCCCAAAGTGCCAGGATATTAGGTTCACTCCCCACACCTGGCTTTTAGAGTTATTTTACTAATTGAGAAGTAGTTTGGTTTTATTTGAAGATAAATTGATTAATTACAGGTTAAGGTTACACAAGTAGATAGAAGACCTAATATTGTAAACAAAGTGACTCAGTTTCAAGTGGATAAAATGAATATCTAATTGAATGGCAAAAATACCCATTCTCCTTACGTAGACATGGATTATTCACCATGATAGACCATAAGTGTACACATGCCAAGGCGTGAATGGGGAGGTCAGAGGGCAAACTTGGGTGTTGGTCCTTGCTTTCTCCCTTGTTTGGGACAGGGTCTCATGTTTCATTGCTCACTCTCCAGACTAACTGGTCTGAGTGCTTACAGGGGTTGTCCTGTCTTCTCTCATCGCACCATGAGAGTGCTGGGATTACAGGTGCCCCGTACTACGTCTGGTTCAACATGAGCTCTGGGTATCTGAACCTGGATCCCCACACTTGCACAGCAAGCATTTACCTGCTGAGCTATCTTGCCAGGCTTCTCTTCCACTTTTTTAGATACATGGGGTCGTATATATCCCAGGATGGTCTTGAACTTGTTATGTAGCTGAGATTAGCCTTGAATTCCTTGTCTTGCCTCCACTGCCTCCAAAGTGCTGAGATTATTAGCATGCCCCACACCTGGCTATTGTTTAATGTTTAAAATTGTAACTTGGAACTTACTTTCTGGAAAAATAAAGATTTGAACTAATCTCAATAAAACACAGGTAGATGCCAGACTGATGACTCATACCTATAATCCCAGTACTTGGGAGGCTGAGGCAGGAGGACTGCTACAAGCTTGAGGAGAAGCTGGGCTATACAACCAGTCCCGGGTCACCCATAGCAAGGCTGTCACAAAAGGAAGCAAAACACAAGCACAAAAATTAAACATGGGTGGCTTGATTTTTTTTTTTTCTAACCTTTGCCTTTTTACTTGAGCAAGGGCTGCTTACCTGTTCCTAAGTGTCTAGTTTTTTTGTATAAGGAATTCAAAATAACTAAACATTTGCATTTATGAGTATGTTGTGTATTTTGAGAAATGTTATAGGAAAGCATGTCCAAGAGACTGCCTGCCTGGTCGCCACCGAGGACAGCTTAAGGCAGGAGATAAAACTGTGTACCTTGTCAGATGTTCACCTAGCAAAGTCCAAAGCTATGCAATGTTTGCTAGGGAGACAGGAGGTGGGATGAGCATAGGGGAAATAAGTGCATTCAGAGTTGCATAATAAAAGCACAGCTGTCTGAGTCCTGGGCCCCTAAGGACTTTGTGTATCAAAGGTCGGGATTTAGAGGCTTTGGGTCCTTAGGAATGTCCTGTTGCCTGTGAAGGCATCAACCTAAGAGTAATTGAACACAAGTTAACTGGCAACATCACCAGGCTTCACCCAGTTTCACATCAGGACAAATGAATGAGACAGATACCTAAAGTATCTGTCCATCAAAAGGCAAGGCACAGAATAGATGACTTGGCCCCACAGTTGCTAGCTAACCTTAATGTATGTGAGCTTCCTAGAAGGGAGTTTCCTGTACAGTGAATTACAGCTATTGTCAGACCTGGACAGGCCCTCTAGGTACCGGGTAGCACTGGTTTCCTCACTGCTGGTACTACCTTTGAGAAAGTGTTAAAGTCTAGAAAAGACAAACTTCAAATGTGCTTAATGACTAGGACAGTCATTTTTGGTTTTGTGTGACTTAATTGTTTGGGGTTTTTTTTCATGTCTGTGTCTTATCTTTTTGATAACTAGGGCTGTGTGTCCAGTTGTTTTCTGCAAATGTGTTCATTCTGCATCATGCAGACATTAAAGGAGTAATGGCCACATTTATTCCATAACATCTGTGTGAATGGCATCATTAAGTTATTGTTTATTTAGGAACAATATTTCTATTAACATAAAATTAGTACACTTTTGGAAGATCTCTGAGCCCAACTTTTAGACTGTCATAGAGACCTTAGGTGGCATGGGGTGAAAAGAAATGAAAAAGACCATATCTGTCTCCAATATGAACTGAGTGTTTAAAACAGTTGGGAGTTCACATTTTTAGCTAAATGCTGAACCAACCTGAAGCAGTTGTAGAATCCATCACAAACTTTCCTTTAGCAGAACTAGTTTTACACTGATGTTAGACTGAAGCCCAAGATGATTTTTACTAAAAACCAAAACAAATCAAGCCTTCTTCATGACACATTCTCCTGCATTCTGTCCCATCATCCTCTTTTGAAGCATTACAATAAACCTTCTGGAGTTTTCCTCATGCTTTCTTTGAAAGAGTCACTCTGTTTTCAGAATGGGCAGAAAAGAAGTAAAAACAAGTTGAGCAACAGAAGCTGACGTGGCGGTGTTGATTTGGGCAAGCATTTCCAAATACTATTTATTCTTTTTTCTTTTGAGGCAGAGTCTTGCTATGCAATCACCAATTGATCCCACACTGGTGATCTTCTTGCCTTAGCCTCTCAAATGCTGGGATTACAGGCATGTCACCACTCCCAGCTAGGATAAATACTCTTTATCCTTGATCTGTCTTCATAGTTCAGTTTTGCATTTTTTTTCACATTGTTAATAAATCCATTTTTTAGCCAGGCAGTGATGGTGCAACCTTTAGTCCCAGCACTTGGGAGGCAGAGGCAGGCGGATCTCTGTGAGTTTGAGACCAGCCTGGTCTATAAGAGCTAGTTCCAGGACAGCCTCCAAAGCCACAGAGAAACTCTGTCTTGAAAAACAAACAAACAAACAAACAAAAGTCCATTTTTTATTTTATACCTGGCACTTATCTTCTCTTCCTACATAAATTGTATCCCTTAGGTAGCTGAAGAGTATATAAGAGGGTGTTTGTTTCTTTTCCAAGCATCCTAGCTAGCACATGAAAAGGGAGTGTAGGGCTAACAGAATACTTCAATGAACCAGTGGGTGTAGCCATTTACTGTTACCTAAACATCATGAGAAGAGTGACAATCAGGTTTTTGGTTTGTTTGTTTGGTTGGTTTTGGTTTTTAAATTCCTGACTGGGAGAGAAACAAAAAACAAAAACAAAACACCTCATCATGTATTCTTGTCAAAAATCTAACCTAAGTCTGATCAAACTTTAGTTATAGACAGCTGTGCAGAAAGCACAGAGCTCAGAAGTTCACATGACTGGGATGCTGGCAATGGAACCCAGACGGCTGGAAATTCTCCAGTCCAGATGAGTAAAGCAATAATTTATCCATTTAGAAGAAAATGAAAAGATGGGTGAGGAGAAACGAGGTTTAAAGAGGCTCGGGGACAAAGAACTGAATACAGTGTTAGGAGAGGGGACATAAAGGAACTGGAATGTTGTGTGTGCCTTTTCTATGTTTAGTGATGTTAAGAAGTTATGACCAGGGCTGCAGAGATGGCTCAGCAGTTAAGAGCACTGGAGGCCCTTCCGGAGGACCCAGGTTCAATTCCCAGCACCTACATAGCAGCTCACAACTATCTATAACTCAGTTCCAGGGACTCCGACACCCTCACACCAATGCACATAAAATAAAATAAGTTTTTTAAAAAAGAAGTTATAACCAATCTTCAAGATGCCACATAGTATTATAAATGTGGCCTTGTGAAAAATAATTTTGTCTTTTGGGACATACAAAAACACTTATAGATAAGATACATCTGGTTTTTGCTTCAAAATAATGGAAGGAAAGTAGGTGGAAATCGCAATAATTCAAGGTTAGTCGCAAGTTGCCAATCTTTGAGGTGTCTAAGTTAGGGTTTCTATTGCTGTGAAGAGACACCATGACCACGGCAACTCTTATAAAGGAAAACTATAGCCGGGCGTTGGTGGCGCACACCTTTAATCCCAGCACTCAGGAGGCAGAGGCAGGTGGACCTCTGGGAGTTCGAGACCAGCCTGGTCTACAAGAGCTAGTTCCAGGACAGCCTCCAAAGCCACAGAGAAACCCTGTCTCAAAAAACCAAAAAGAAAAAAGAAAAACTTTAATTGAGGGGGCTCATTTACAATTCAGGGGTCCAGTCAGTCCACCATGGCAGGGGGCGTGGCTGCGGCCAGGTAGGCGCGGTGCTGGAGAAATAAATAGCCCAATGTCCTACCTACTTCTTGGAAGCAACAGGAAGTTGACTATCACACCCAGGGAAGCTTGAGATAAAGACCTCAAAGGCTGCCCCTTAGTGACACACTTCCAACAGAAGGTGTGGCCCAGATTAAAGGTGAGCCCTCTAGTCTCAGGTCTGGATTAAAGGCGTGTGTCATCCAGCCTTCTCCAAGACCACATTTCCGCCAACAAGGCCACGCCTCTTAATAGTGCGACTCCCTAAGAGTTTATGGGAGCCAAATACATTCACACTCCCACAGATGGTAAAAGATGAAGCTCCAGGATCCATATAATTCTTTCTGAATATTTCCCGTTGGGGTTTTTATTTACCTTCATTGAGTTTAGAAACAGGGTTGCCCTATACAGCTCAGGCTTGCCTAGAACTTGCTCTCATCCTCCCTCCCCACTCTTCCCTTGAGTGCTGAGATGAGAAGTATGTGCCATCAGGCTTAGATAGTCTGCCTATTTTTAAAGAGTTTCATAATTGGAGGAAATGAAATTTAGCCTGCAATACTCATAGCTGGAGTAGGAAGATGGCATGAGCTGAAGTTTTATAGTTCTCCTCTACCAACCAAGATATTAAAGGACATATGAGCTATGTGTCCTTTATACTATACTATAACTACAAAGTTAATCTGGAGCTCTGCCACTGTCATCTTTAAACCATATAGGTAGAGTTGTCCATTTTGCTTCAACCCAATCCTTTGACCAATGAGGTGAGACTATTGTCGCTGGAGATCAACAGCATGAGAGCAATTGATACCCGGTAAATGAGCAGATGACCTTTGGAAAAATAATTCAATCTGCCAAATTGGTAAGACCCACCCCTATTTCTCTGTGTGTAAGTTGAGTACTCACGCAGGTCTGTGTGGAGGCCAGTGATGGATGCTCACTGAACCCAAAGCATGCCCTTTGCGCTAGACTGACAGACCAGTGAGCCCCCAGCATCATCCTATTTCTACTCCCACCTTTAAATGCTGGGATTACAGATGCACATGGCCACACTTGGCTTTTACTTGGGTCCTGGGGATAGTAATCATTAATCACTAAGCCATCTTCACAGCCCCTAGAATTCTTTCTCTTTTTTTTACATTTATTTGTTTACTTTACTTCCCAGTTGTAGTTTTCCCTCCCTCTTCTATTCCTAGTGCACCCCCCCCCCGCCCCTTATCACTATTTCCATAGCCCAATCCACTTCTCCTACCTTTCTGTGTAGGAAATGGCAGGTGTCCCATAAACATCAACAAAACATGGCATATCAGTCTGTAGTAAGACTAAGCATCTCCCCTTATATTAAGGCTGAGGAAGGTGACCCTGTATGAGGAGTAGAGTCCCAAAAGTCAGTAAAATAGACAGCCCTGTTCCCACTGCTAGGAGTCCCACAAGAGGGCCAAGCTACACAACTGTCACGTACACGCAGAGGGCCTAGGTCAGTTCCATGCAGGCTCCCTGGTCATTGTTTCAGTCTCTGTGAGCCCCTATGAGCCCAGGCTAGATGATTCTGTGAGTTTTCTTGTGATGCCCTCAATGCCTCTGGCTCCTACAGTCCTTTCTCCTCCTCTGCAGGATTCCCTGAACTCTGCCTAATGTTTGGTTGTGGGTCTGCATCTGTTTCCATCGGTTGCTGGATGAAGCCTCTCTGATGATAATTGGGCTAGGCACTAATCCCAGCACATCCTTAGGCAGGACAGACTGTAGGTGGAAGGTTATTTGGCTGGGTTGGTTTCCTACTTGCTTCACTTGAAGTCTTTCCTGGTCACAGGAGATAGCCAGTTTAAGCTATGTATCCACCATTGCTAGGAGTCTTAGCTGGTGTTATCCTTGTACATTCCTGGGAGAGTCACTTGTGCCATGTTTTACCTTGCCCCAAAATCCACTCCCCCCTTTCCAGTGGTCTCTTTGAGTACTCTCCTCCTTTGTCCCACCCCAACCTGGTCATGCTCGCATCCCCACTGGCCCTCAGTCCACTCACTCTCTTCTATTTCCCCTTACCAGGGAGATCTGGCATCCCTGCCCCCCATGAATGCTTCTTGTTATCTTGTCTCTCTTGGTTTGTGAATTGTAGCATATTCTCCTTTATTTTACAACTAATATCCACTTCTGAGTGAGTACATACTATGCTTGTCTTTCTCAGTCCGGGTTACCTCACTCAGGATGATATTTCTTTCTAGTTCCATCAATTTGCTTTCAAATTTCTTGGTGTCGTTATTTTTAACAGCTGGATCATATTCCATTGTGTAAATGTACCACATTTTTCTTTATCCATTCCTCAGTTTCCAAGTCCTGATTATTACAAATAATGCTGCTATGAACATAGTTGAACAAGTATTCTTGTGGTATGATTGAGGATCCTTTGGGTATATACCCCAGTGGTATAGCTGGGTTGTTGGGAGGCCCTGCTGGTCAGAGGTTGCAGTCTATCATGGTCTGGCAGCATTCTCCAAGCTTGGCAACATGAAGAATTCCCTCCCCTGCAAGGCTTCCTGCTCTCTACCTGCCCTTATTTGGAGGATGTCACTAGGCCCAGATGCCTGACTTAACTCCAGGATGACACTTGACATAGTTTCCTGCAAACACCCTTCCCCTGTGGACCACATGGTTGTTAAGTAATATGCTCTAACTATCAATAACTGTGCTGTGATAGGAGTATGCCACTTAATGCAAATTAGGGTTTGTCCCCAGGTTTCCCAATCTTATATATTTCCTATACTCTGGAATAAAGTTGAGTTGTCTCACTGAAGTCAGCTCCCAGAGGGCTATCTCTATTGTCTTCACAACCATCCGAATCCTGTTCCTCATGTCTGCTCCCTCCACCCTCATGGACCAGTGGCCAATGATCCCAAGGAGGAAGGAGAACAACACTGGGGCTTGCGGTAAATTGGTACTCAGTTTTCAGTTGTAAATCCACTTCTGACACCATTTTGCAATGATAAGTCTTTCTGCCAGACACCCGCTTCTGCTGAAACGTTAGGACCCCCAAAATAACACACAGAGACTTATATTAGGTACAATGCTGCTGGCCAATAACTAGGATTTCTTATCTGTTATCTCTGTCTTAAGTATCAACCATTATTTTTAATCTAGATATTTTATAAAGACTTATCTGATCGAGGACACCGGAGGCATGTGTCCTCTCTTGTCAGGCTCACATGGCAGTTCCCAGAAAAGAGAGGAGGAGGAAGAGGAAGACAGCAGATTTCCTGCTTGTCCCTGCTTATATTCTGAGTCTGTCTGCTATGTCACTTCCTGCCTGGATCACAAGACTTCTCTTTACTACATTTCCCAGAATCCTCCTCAATTCCTAGTCCCACCTATCTTGCTCCCCTATTGGCCAACAGTGCTTTATTCAACAACCAATAAGATAAACATACACAGAAGAACCTCCCCCATTAGGCCCTTCCCACTCTTTTTTTTTTTTAAATAAGTTTTAACAGTTTCACACACATGTACATGATGTATTTTTTTTATCATAGTCCCTGAGGTGGTTTGAATAGGAATGGCCCCCACAGACTCATGTGTTTGAATGCTTGGCCCATAGGGAGTGCACTATTAGGAGGTGTGGCCTTGTTGGAGTAGGTGTGACCTTGTTTGAGGAAGTATGTCACTGTGGAGGTGAGCTTTGAGGTCTCATATATGCTTGACCTATACCTAGTGTGGGACCCAGTCTCTCCTTCTGCTGCCTGCAGATCAAGATGCAGAACTCTCAGCTCCTTCTCCAGCACCATGTCTGCCTGCACGTTTCCAGGCTTCTCCCCATGATGATAATGGACTAAACCTCTGGAACTGTAAGCCAGCCCCAATTAAATGTTTTCCTTTATAAGAGTTGCCATGGTCATAGGGTCTCCTCACAGCAATAGAAACCCTAAGACAATCTCCTTATGCATTAACCTCTGTTATCCCTCTACCACTGTCTTGACTTCTTTCCAACTCGGCCCCTTCATACTTTCATGTCTTTGTTTTAGTGACTCACTGAGTTTTAGTGATCCAATGACCATGAGTGTGGGTTTATTTACTGAAACAGAGTCTCCTTGCCTGTGGGTATACCACTGAAGACAAATAAATGCCTTCCCTTGCTCCAGCAACTATTCACTACCAACAGCTACACAGCAGGGGATGGGGCCTCAGAAGCCCCTCCCCCATGTGTGTGGAGGGGAACAATATTGTGATCCTGTACAGGGAACTAGAGTTGCTACACGTTCAGGAGTCTAACAGCCTTTGCACATCCAGAAGGTACCATTTCCTCTCCATCCCTCTAGCACTTACATTCTTTTAACACCTCTTCTGTGTTGTTCCTGGACCTTGGGTGGAGTTGTGGTTTGGCGCAATACTGATGTCACATTTAGGGCTGAGTACTCAACAGTTTTCTATTCTCAGCATTTTGAGCAGTTGTGCATCTCTGCATCAACCGTTGCCACTGCCCTGAGAAGCTGCTCTAACGCACTGGTGGGTCTCATTGACTTGACACAATGTAAAGACACTTGGGAAGACAGACTGCAGTTGAAGAACTGCTTCAGTTAGCTTGGCTTGTGGCCACATCTGTGAAAGGTTGTCTTGACTGGTGGTTGATGTTTAGAGAGAGCAGTTTATTTTGAGTAGCTTCAGTCTTGGGTAGGTGGGCCTGGGATATATAAGAAAACTGGTTGAGAAAGCCAGTAAGCAGCATCTCTCAATATTTTCTGTTTCAGTTCCTTGTCTAATAATTGCCCTCACTGATCGACTATGGATGGCCTTGTAGTTTCGCCAGTGTACTTGTGGTGATAGCCGCATCCTAGGTACGTGGCTTCACATGTGTGGACATTACCCCTTATAAGGAAGAGGAGGGGCTGGCTCCCTCTCTTAGGTTGTGGTCAGAACATCCTGAAGGGCAGAGACTCCATCTTCAGGAGCAGGAAGACCATAGTGTTTTTTTTGTTTTGTTTTTTTCCCCCATCTTTATGTGAGTGCTCCCTTAATAAATACCTGTTAATCATTTGTCTGGGTTTTGTGGACTCCTTTAAACCTGCCTTCAGTGGCCTGGGAATGTAGGCCAAATAAACTTTTCCCCATATCGGTTTTGATCATCATATTACACTACAACAACAGAAAGCAAACTAAAACACTGACCAAGGATGATATACGGGAGTAAACATAAATATTTAGAAGGTAGTTAGACAGCATTATGTTCAACAAAAGAATAGTATCAGGTTCTGCCCTAGTGCCTATCAATTCCCCAGAGAGGGGCTTTTTGACAAGATTTACAATATCTGGTATTAATTCACTCATGCCTCAGATCAAATCAGAAAGTGGTTAGTTACCCCACAGCAGTCATGCATCTGTTGCGCCAGCCTGGAAATCCAGTATGGTAGTAACCAGGTCCGCTTCTGGGTAAGATCACAGAGAGGTGTTCTCCCCCGCAGCCTGTACAGTACATTCTGCCGTTATGAAAGCTAGCCAGCAGGGAGGAAGATTCCAGATCAGTTTTAGCTTGATTTCTGTGTATCTTGTAACCCAAGAGTGTGATGTCTTCAGCAACGGGGTCTCATCATCTAGTTCTAGTAGGCAACCAACAATGGTTCAAACCATTGAACACCTTTGGGTTTTTTTTATCATCTCTATCTTCACTAATTTATTGGACAATAAAATGTTAATTACATACTCTAAGACTAATCTTTTTTTTTTTTTTTTACCTCTGTGCTAGCTGGTTTTATGTCAGCTGGACATAAATTTGAGTCTTTTGGGAAGAAGAAACCTCAACTGAGAAAAATGTCCTCACCAGATTAGCCTGCAGGTAAGTCTGCGGGCATTTTCTTGATTGATGGTTGTTGTAAGGATACCCCACTCACTTTGGTTAGTGGTACTCCTGGGATGGTGGTTCTAAGTGCTGTAAGGAACAGGCTAAGCAAACGTGAGAAGCAAGCCAGTAAGCAGCACACCTATGTGTTTTCTGCTACAGTTCTTGACTTCCTTTGATGATGGACTGTGATGTGTAAGTGAAATAAAACCCTTTCCTCCCCAAGTTGATAATGTTTGTGTTGTTTTATTGCAGCAATAGAAACCCTAACTAAGACAGGAGTCAAAGCTTTACTTTGGCTCAGGGTTCCAAGGTATGGTCCATCGTGAATGAAAAATCATAGTAAGGTTGTGAGGCAGTTGATCTCATTGTGTCCACAGTCAGGAAGCAGGAGAAAACAAATACCAGTCTTCAGATCACTTTCTCTTCATCTGTGTGGCCATTCCCGCCACATTCAGAGTTTGTTCACAGACATGCCCAGAGGTGCGTCTCCTAGTTGGTTCTAAATCCTGTCAAGTTGACAGTAAAGATGACTCATCACAGGGGGTGCCAAAAGAAGAGATGCTTCAGGTGAAAACCACACACACACAAAGGACATTAGCCAGTGCCTGCACTTCCCAGTTTTGATCATGGTGGGTACTGGGTGGCCATGGAGATCAAATAGATGCTGGTTCAAGGTTTCAGCGATTTATGGTTTAGATACACTTCCTATATGTGAAATATAAGATATACAAAGAAAGAGAGAAGGAATGTATTTTCAAGTTTAAGAGTCTTAGCATTGCCGGGCGTTGGTCATGCCTTTAATCCCAGCACTTGGGAGGCAGAGGCAGGCTGATCTTTGTGAGTTCGAGACCAGCCTGGTCTACAAAAGCTAGTTCCAGGACAGCTTCTAAAGCCACAGAGAAACCCTGTCTCCAAAAAACCAAAAAAAAAAAAAAAAAAAAAAGAAGTCTTAGCAATTTTATGGTCACTATCTCTTTGTCCATCGGGGTACCCAATATTAGTGCATGTGTTTAAGTTCATCACATGAGCCGCCAAAGAAAAATATGAACTCATTATGAAGACAAAATGAAAAGCCCTCATGTGACACACAAAAGTTTTTCACCATTAACAAAGCATTGGACAAGTCACCTGAGGCCCCGACACTGTCACTGTCCGGAAGTAAGATCTTCTGACAAAGTCACCCGAGACTGAATATTGGTACTAATCTGCTCCCGATGGCACACCAAAGGAATACAACTTACTATTTATTTTTATTTACTTATTTGGAGCAGGGTCTCATGAAGCTCAGGTCGGTGCTGACCTCACAAAGAAGCCAAGGCTGACCTTGAACTCTTTCCTATTCCTCCTGTCTCTGCTCCCCAAGTGCGGGTATTGCAGGCCAGCACCACCCCTGCACATCCCGTGTCTCTACATCTACTACACCACCTTCATCCGGCAAACCTGCGTGCCCAATTTAAGTCACCCGCCTCTCGCCCCCAGCCTCGCTCCATCGGTCCCCCGGCAGGACTGCGGGGCTGCAGGTGATTCCTCCAGGCACCAGGGGCTTAGCTGTGCCTAGGCGGGTGCCAACGACGCCGGCTGGGCTTGCAGATCCCCGCCCGGCCGGCAGGGGGCGCCGCGTCGGCGCGGGCGGGGGCGCGCGCGGAGCGGGGCCGCGCAGGCCTCCGGGGCCACGGTCTCGCTGCCCGCGCCGGGGGCTCCTCCCCCGCGTGGTCCGTCGGCGGGCGAGCGGCGCGGGGCGGGGGAAACGGCCCGGAGCGGGCAGGGCGCGGCGCGCGCCCGGTGGGCGGGGAGGCGGGCGGCGCGCGGCGGGGGCGGGGGCGGGGGCGAGTGACTAGCGCGGGCGGCGCGCGGCGCGGCGCAGAGGAAGGCGGCTACCCTGGACAGCGCATCGCGGCCGGCCGCGCGGCCATGGTGAGTGAGAGGGCCGCGCGCCTCGTCCGGGCGGGCGGCGGACGTTGGGGCCCGGGGGTGTGCGAGCGCCGGGCCGGGGCGCCGGCGGGTAACGGGGCGCGGGGGCGTGTCGCCGCTGCAGCCGGGGCCCAACGCTCTTCCCCGAGCGGCTCGCCGAGGGACCCCCCGCGAAGCCAGACGCGTCTGGGCACAAAGGCGGAGACTGTGTGCTGCTGGGCTCGGAGGGAGCCGGTCCCGGGCGGGCAGCGATCCCAGCCCTAGGGGAGCTGAGGCAGGAGGATTGCCGCGAGTTCGAGGCCAGCCTGGGCCACGGTGAGACACCCTGTCTCAAAAAAAAAAAAAAAGAAAACAAAACAAAACAACAACAACAAAAAACAAAAACCCACCTCCCCGCTAAAAGAAAAAGAAAAGAAAGCCGCACATCCTGCGTTTGTCTTCAAACCCGCATTTGTCTTCATTGGTCTTTTGTCTTTTCGCCTGCACTTGAGGGCTTGCTAAGTATGTGAAGCGCCTTGCCGCTTTCCCTGCCTCACCTGACACCAGTCAGCCCTAGATTGTCCCCCTCCTCCCACGGCCTCTCTGCTTGATTGAATGGGGAAGTCTTAGCACTAAAATTCCAGCCCACCGGTCCCTCTCTTATTCTCCCTACCTCCTTCATTTTGTTTTCTCTATTAAGCATGCTACAATCTGTTTCGTTATTTGTTGTATTGGATAGCTCCCTCACCAAAATGCAAGTTTTGCTGAACAGTTTTTGTCAACAGTGCGTGGTACACGCCATTTATTAAAAAGAAAAAAAAAAAGAAAAAAAGCAAAGTACTTTGTGCTCTGCTAATAGGGAGATAGCAGCGTCCTTGAAGTGGATCACTACAAGAACTGTCCACTTGCCAGGGGTGATGAGAATCTAAAGTGCACTGTGGGAGGGGGAACACGCTCTACTCTTGGACAGGAGGGACCCACTGATATTGGTGGCCGCCTCATGCTTGGTTGCCACCTTATGCTTCCTCTGCCACTTAAGTCTCCTGACATCTTCTGAGTGGATAGAGCATTTTTTTAGTGCTAACTGGCTCCCCCCCCCACTCCCTCCCTTCCTCCCTCTGTTCTGAACTTTTGTTTCAAAGTAGACAGAATTTAGTTAGGGAAAGCTTCCAAGAATATTTAACTCAATGAAGCAGTCAATGGGTATTAACTTGGAAGAGCCAATGCCAAGAAAAATCTTACAATATTTGTTCTATAGCATTTGAGCTCCTTTTCAATAAGCATTTTCAAGTCTGTGTCCAATCCAAATCAGGCAGTGTCACTTTTGAGAAATGGTGCAGAGGGGGAAAAGGTGGGGGTTGGGTCCATAAGTAAGTGGGTCAGTTGATAGACTCTTCTATATCCAAGCCAAAGATATCTCTGCTAAACAGTCTTATTGCAAAAAAAAAAAAAAATACTATTCTGGTTTCCTTTTTGTCCCATTTGCACAGTGTAAATTTATGCTGGTGATCTGTTATTGGTCTTGGAAAGTGTATTTATTATAATCAGACAAACTGCCAATGGCATTTACATGAGAAGACTTGAAAATAATGGAGTTAACATTGTAGTCCTTGACTAGTCTTGTCCAGATAGTAGAAATTAAAGCTTTGTTTTTTTTTAAATTAAAACCAATGAACTAAACATAAATTGATGGTGCTTCATTTTTTTTGATGCTTCATTTTTAATTTCAATTTATATTTACAGGAAATTTTACTGTTAGGATTCTATCAAAAAGTAAGAAAATAAGATTTTGCTTCTTGCACTTTTTTTTTTTTTGAGACAGAATCTCTTAGTTCAGGCTACCTTCAAGCTCTCAATCCTCCTGCCTCCATCTCCCAAGTGCTAGGATTACATGATGGAACCACCATACCAGGCACAATGTATTTTTAAGTAATCCAGTTGGGTAAGCTCAACATTTTGATTCTTTGGTAAAGGGTTGAATGAAATGCATTTGAGTTTGGGAGGTTCAAAGGCTGTGGTCTGAAAGATTACTGGAAATGTGTTAAGTGTATCTGTGTCGGGCATTTTAGTTGTGTTCAGAAATCAGGGTCCTTCTGTCCAGGGTTGTGTCGATGATGGCTTTCCTCTGCTGGACAATTAGATATGGGCCATTTGACTGGAGGGGGTTGGGTGTGGATTGGCTACAAGTAGGTGCTCACCAAGGAAAGTTTCAGTGGAGACTTTGTCCACCCAAGAGAGAGTGAGACTGTGTGAACATCATCGGGAGCTCATCAGACTTGAGAAGTCACACATTCACCTACTTTTGTTTTCAATTGTCAGTAATAAGGTTAGGCCATCACTAAGTCTGACAAGAACCCATTCTAATGAATTGGTACTTCCACCCTTTAAAATGTAAAATCTAGCCATTTAGTGACTTGAGAGCATGACTTGTTTTGAAGTTGATGTGATCTGGTGTCAATCATGAGTTTGAATCTCAGCTTCACATTTAATTATGTGGCCTCAGGATTTTCTTCCGTTAAAAGTGATGCTATGGCAGGACATTGAAGTACACACATATAATTCTAGTATGTGGGGAGCCAAAGTAGGAGCGCCTGGAGATTGAAACCAGCCTGGGCTGGCCATAGGACCAGCCAGAGCAATAGTGGTTGTCTCTAGATATAATATTACAAGGTTTTGGGGAGGAATAACTAAGGTCATGTACTTTGAGTCCATTATATCTAATAGAAATATCATGTAAAGCATATTGGTAGGCACATTTGCAAAAGGAGAGACGCTGGCAAGCAATTTTAACATTTAACCCCCTCTAAGCAAGTGTTGCATGCACATGCAATCCATGTGAAAAGTTAAGGGATTTTACACATCCTTTTCATACAAATGGTGGTGCATCCCTGCAATCACAACACTTAGGAGACTCGGGTAGAAGGATTGTGAGTTCAAGGTCTCCCTAGGCTGTAAAAGGAGATCCTATCTAAAACAAACATCATGTTTTTCCCAAAATTCTAATGTGTTTATACCCATAGCACAGCATGTGCCAGTTCAGGGTTGCTGTATTTTAGTTGCTCATGCTTTGGAGGTCATCATATTGGACAAACAGCTCTCAGTAGCACGCATGCCCAAATTCATCTCTTATCTCTGAGCTCCTTTCCACTCACGAGAGCCTGGTTGACACCTTAGACCCAGCACTAGGCGAAGGAGGCGGCTCACCTTTCAGTCCCTGCTCTAGCTGCTGGTAATGCCACCAGCCCTCTAGGTTACTGTGTCAGAAATCCGATTCTTGGTCCTTTTTTTTTTTCATGTTTTTTCCCCCCAATATTCTCAGGTTTTTGTTTGAAAAATGTTTTATTTATTTATTTATTTATTTATTAAAACATTTTTTTTTCACCTCTACCCCAGCTTTCTTTCTGCTATGTTTGCCCTTCTGCAAGGCTTCTCCCTTTTTGGACTCTTTCGTTTTTTATGATATTCTCTGAATCACTGGGCTCCACATCTCCCTGTCCTTCGCTCAGTCCTTTCTCATGTTAAATCACAGTGGTTTTTATTTTATAGTTCACCTCTGATATCCAAAGAGTAATAATCACTGTTAAGTGATAGCCTGGTATTAAAATGATCCACCCAAGAAAAGAATAGGAAAATAAGCTACAGGCGGGGGGATAAAACTGATCTTAGTACCTTAGAAACATTTTTATAATTTTATTGAACATTAGCTTCATTTAATCTTTCAAGAGACACCGGTAGCTCTGATTAATAATAATAGCAATGACCATGATGATGGTGTCCTCTCACTATCCTGACTCTTTGTGAGAAGCAGACTGCTCCCCTCTGTGCCCCCGGAACAAAGGCATAACAGAGAAGCAAGACACTGGATAGGTGGTCAGAAGAGCCAGCTCTCAATGCTGTCCCCCAGGCAGGTCACTTTGACGAATTGTTTACCACTTACTAAGTGGGTTAATCTTTGGCATACGATTACTAGCATCGGATGGGACTCAGCCAGGGCTCTTCCCGCAGAGTCACGTCTGTCTTCTTACCACCACAGTGACTAGACCTCCTCTAACCACACCACTGAAAGCTAGAGCCTACATACCTTCTCCATACACACCAGACTCTCTCGCACCTCAGCAGACTCCCTAACAGCCCACTCAAGTACTCTTGGCCCTTCTAATCTGTACTTACTAACGGTGTCTTTTGGCTTTGTGTCTCTTACTGAATTCTAACTTCCTGAGGACAGGCCTTGTATGTGTTCAGTGATGGGTCTCAATATTGGGTGATCATCCTAGGGATGACACTAGCATATCATAAGTACTAGACATTATTTGTGGCAGTTGTCCATCTGATTATAACTTAAACTGTATTATGGGGAGATGGTGGTCAGTAAAGAGATGCTGTGTCAGCTTGAGGACCTGAATCAGATTCCTGGCGCCACATAACCCAAAAGCTAGTCATGGTGTTGAGCACTGTAACGAAGTACTGAGGGGGCAGAGACAAGACAGTTCCAGCTTGCTGGCCAGCCATCTAGCAGCACTGGGAAGCTCCAGATTCAGTGAGAGACCCTGTCTCCAAATGTGTGTGGGGGGAGCCTGTATTCTCAGCATGCATCCCTGGGGTTGTTTGAGCCCCTTTCCCTTCTGAAAGTATAGCAATACTATTTTGTATTAATGAATATTTTATATTTGTACTAATTTAAGCATAATTAGGCTTTAATGTAACTGAAACATCAGATGTTTTTAAGTGTTTTTTTTTTGGGGGGGGTTTCGAGACAGGATTTCCCTGTGGCTTTGGAGGCTGTCCTGGAACTAGCTCTTATAGACCAGGCTGGTCTCGAACTCACAGAGATCCACCTGCCTCTGCCTCCCAAGTTCTGGGATTAAAGGCATGTGCCACCACCGCCTGGCTCAGTGTATTTTTTTACGTAATATTTTGAAGTTTCCCTCAGAAAGTAAATCCTACAGTGCTGAGCTTATATCATAGGTAAGAAAATTGAGTTTCAAAGAAGATAAATGATTCGTTCAAGGTATAGAAGTTTAAACTTTCCCATCCCCTTGAACCCTTTTTACCACTCCATAGTGCCTTAGCCACTAGCCAGTATGAATGTACTTTCTTACACATTTATTAAAAGCCAACATTTAATTTCACTACGGTCCCATTTTTATACACAGAATTGCAAAGCAAGCAACTTTCCTATGTACCCCCCCCCCACCAACGAGTTACACGGATGAAGAGAGACAGGTGCACAAATGGATGGCTGTGCAGGTTGAACATCCATTCTCAGAAATGCTTCATATCTGAAGGAGCTTGGATTTAGGATTTCTTTTCAAATCCTAGTACAGTGCTATATCCCGAGCATGGTAATTCTAAACACAGAATTTATTTTTCATCACACATCTTATATTCAGCTTAAAGGTCATTTTCACATTTTTAATGTACTTAGTTTTGACTATAACATGAGGCCAGGTGTGGAATATTCTACTCTGGCATTATGCTATTACTCAAAATGTTTTAAATAGTTAGACTGAACATATATGTATACACACTCATTTAAATATTAAATATGTACGCATTAAAGCTTATTTCACATATTCAAGAACTGAAACACCCAAGGTTACTTATATAATAGGAGCACCCATATAGTAAGTAGATGAGTAACTCTGAAGCCAAGTCACGTAGTTACTGGTTTGATTAGAATGACCGTAATATTAAAACTGGCAGACTTTCACATTTTATGTTTTAAGAGTTTATCATTTTGTTTTAATTGTAGTGCTTTAAAGATGTAAATATGTTGAATTTTCATGCAATTAAGCAGAACTTGATTAGTGAGATCTTTGAATTCCATAGATATTAGAACTACTTGGAGACCCTTATTTAGTTGACAGGGTCAGAACACAATATTATTGGCCATCATGCTAAGGAGTTAGATTTAAATTAATTCATGCCTTTAAAGGTAAATGTGTCTTTATTGTAGAAACAATGTTTGGTTTGGTTTTGTTCTGTTTTGAGGCAGGGTCTCACTTTATAAGCTGGGCTGGCTTGGAACTTGCCACTCTACCTCAGCATCCTGAGTGCTGGCAAGCTGTTTGCAGTGTTCACTCCAACTGACTTTCTTTTCTGTGTCTGGAGAAAGAAGCATCCTGTGCCCGAACCCCTCTGCTCCTGTTCTTAGGGCCTTCCTTAAGCTGCCCCAGGGAAGACACTCAGACCCACAGCTTTCTTGCCTTAGAAATCAGATTCATAGCCCTTGGGAAGTCAGTGGTGAACTTGGCTTGAGAGGGAGGGTGCTCTTGATGCTGGAGAAATGCCGCTAGGGCATCCCATCCAAATGGTTCCTGGGGTCTCCCACATCCTACTCCAGAGGCTGAGCAGTTACTATTCCTTTGTATCATCTGGCCTTTTTTGGTGTGTGTTCTGACTCCTAAAAAGAAATGGCGTTTATCGAAAGTCACTTTGCAGTTCATAACCTGAAATCTGTTCCAAATGCCAAACACAGAGCCAACCACATTAGTGACTTTGTGAGCCACATTTCTTGTTAAGCAGTAGTATGCTCAGACACAAGAACTTTCCACTGCTGCTAGATGTTGTCAAGTTCAGTTTGCAGATTAGGTTAACTGGCTCCTAAATTTCTTTCCTCTTCCAACCTGAAGTATAAGTGGAAATGTCCCTGGGCTAGGACTTTCTGCAGAGAACAATAGTCTTATCAGCACTTGCCTCCTATATGCAGAACAAGCTTTTGGGACCATCCTCAGTGCAGACTTTGGAATGAATAGTTTGCTTTTGCTCTTCCTTTGAAAAACTGAAATCCACTCTGTATTGAATAACTTACTCTTTAAAACTGCATTCAAAAAAAACATACAAATACCTTGCCTCCTGAGGGAAGAGCCTGGGATCTGCAGGCCAGGAATCCAGTTCACACAACTTTGCAATCTAGTTCTCTAGAGCTCAAACCAAGGCGGGCACTTGGTGTAAAAATGTTCAATGTGCACTTCAAGAAGTTGGGATCCATCCTGGATTGTGACTGGCTCGGTTTTGGTGTGTGTGAAGACAGTGATGTAGAACCAACTAGAACCTCAGGGCCACAGAAAGTAAAGAATTTGAGAAACCTCATCCTGGGAGCACTTTGTGGTCAAGGCTGTGTCTTCACAGAGCCAATCTCGTCCACGCTAGGACAGCTGGTGAGTGCTTTAATGAGGACACTGTGGACTTTGTGAGAGGATCAGGAGAGTAAGGTGTTCCTGTTAAGATTTTGAAAGGAGTAGAGAAGGAGGGTCGTGCCAGGAGGAGGCATTCTGTAGGAATGTTAATCTAGTTACCACTCTATCTCAGGCTCCAAGCTTCTGGACATGGGGCTGATGTAGGGGTTTAGCTAATAGGTTGCCTCTTTTCACTTGTTTTCATGATTCAGTTTTTAAAAACTCTCTTCAATTACACACTCTTGGGTTCAACTCCTTGGTCTCTGTCTGCCAAATTGATTAGCCATGTGAAGCTCAGCATTCTCACCCGGAGTGTGATGCTTAGTGTAGACTGGATCAGATAAGACAGGGCATGTGAGGCCCCTCTGGAAAGGTGGATAGCAATTGCTTACGGAAGCTCAGGCATGTCCATCTTTATAGGGCTGCCTTCCTGTATGCATGAGCACACATTCTAGAAACCCTATATCCCTATGAAGATGGATGTTAAATCTAACATTCAGGATTCCCCTCCCCACACCCCTACCCCCAAGAATGAAAATGAGGGAAGGTTTCATTGTCTCAGCCTCAGAGTCCCGAGGCTATAAGAATTCTATTAAAGTAATTGATGAAAAGGAAAACCCGAAGCACAGCTCACATGTGCTTTTTTAAAAATACCATTCTCTTACTGAGTGATTCTCTGTAGATGCACTCATGTCATAGCAAAGTACCTGTTTTTAGAAAACTGCCATGGATTTGAGTAACAGCTTTGGGCAATCCAGAGAGCCTCCTGTAATCAGATTAAGCCACAGCTATTTGCTCAACCACCCACATCAAATTGCCTGATTTGAGCTTCTTAATGGTGCTTAGCCTAAGGCCTTAACCCCCTAAAAACACTACTAGAAAATATTTTTTCCATTCTCTGCTTTTCCCACTGTATCCTCTTTCTTTCAGTTACTAAATCTAAGCAGAGCAAATAATTGGATTTGTATGTGTTATAGAGAAAGAGTGAGTGACTTCTCTTGCCTGTCAGTTTAGAGGGAATGACAGTTGGCAAAGCATTTAAGAATTTCAGTGAGAACAAAACAAGTGGAGAATGAAAGAATGTGTTATCGTTGGAAGCAATGTTTGCAACTATGGGGACCCAGCCTGGTGGAGTGAAGCTACTGTGAGGAACTGGTGGAAGGACGGGGTGGGGGGGGGGGGTGGGGAGGGGGGGGAGGGGGGGCTTTGGACCATGCAGCCACAAGTTTGAGTCTCTGGACAAAGTCTGCACTGCCTTCCAGCATAGCACCGTAGAGCGACTCAGTCTTCAAATGAAATGCATCATGTGCACACACCCTGTTTGTGATCGGCTCAACCCTAAACATGTGAAATTATAACACCTCATGTTTGTTTAGTATGATAGTGTACAGAAACACCTCCAGCATCATCTGGTTAGTTGATAGCTTGCTTGTTATGCTTGTCTAAAAAACAAACAAAACTCTCTCCACCACCCAGTCTGTAAGTGTGAGTGAACATTTCCCCTGCATCTCTACTGCTGATTCCAGACCACAGTGGAGCCTGCACACAGGTGACACACAGAGAATAATGTTTAATAAACAGATTTGTAGCTTTCCTGTGTTTGAGGCTACCAAGGCTCAAGAGTCTAGTTACAAATTCAGAATCTAAAAAACAAAGTGCTAAAGTAGCCCTGCTTGCTATGGGCAGGGGCATCTTGAAAATTGTATTCTGTAATTTGTAACTAGCAAGTGGTGGACTGGAGACTCAAACCCACTTTATGTCTGTGTTTGTCATCTTCTACAGATCATTGCTTGTGGCATTGTGTATATCTGCTTTTCTCGTAACCCTGATGAGGAGTAATTTTCAGTTTGTTTGACAAGCATTGTAAAAGTTCTCAAACTGAGTTTCCCCTAAAACAGGTAGTGTTTTTAAGGAGTCAGGGAAGGGAGGATTTATCATATTTGATTGCTTTGAGATAGACTAGTCCACGTTGGCCTTAAACTCACTAGGTAGTTGAGAGAGTGACTTTGAACACCCAGCCCTCCTGCCAGCACCTTCCAAATGCAGGATTACAAGCATGTACCACACACCTGGCTTGATTGAACATATTTGTAAAGAAATCCTGAGTTTCCTTCAAGTACTTTAATACTATTTTCCATTTGATACTATTTCCTTGGAATTGATTTATGTGACAAATAATTATATAATAATTATTTGCTTCATGTTTATTCACTTTGTAAGTGTGTCAATTTAGGCTTGTGATATATAGAAGGGGACCAGACAATATGAACCCTAGATGAAGACTCTAATTAACAGCATGTTAGAAGGTAGATGTCCATGAACAAAACTGTTGAGCTTGTTGGGACAGCAGGCATGCTGTGGACACAGGGAAGAGTCAGTGTGATAGTAATTGGGTATTTTTGAACCATATATCACTAGAGAAGAGGTAGTTAAAGATTTTTTTTAATCGTGAGTCATTTTTAACTTCTTATTTGGTAGAGTTCTTCACAAAATTTATTTGTAGAAATTTGATTTTTAGTAACAGAAAATGATATACCCACTGCTTTGGGGAATGCAGATCCAAGTGTGCACATACATATGCACACATTATAGTACATTTATTTGGGGCGTGCAACTTGGTTCTAGATTTCCTACACCCTGGCAATAGTGACTCATTAGTTTAAGGCATTTCAAAAGAATATATAACTCCAGGAAAGTGTAGTAATAAGAAAAATAAAAGTCATGGCACCAAAACTTAACTGTCACCTTAGCCATTTGGAACATTCAATTTGATTTTATTCCTTTTTTAAATGAATGTTTGTGTGGAGATGGGAAGGGGGTGCGCATGTGTGTACCAGAAGAGGGCGTTAGATGTTCTGGAGCTGGAGTTACAGGTGGATGAGCTGCCTAATGTGGATGCTAGGAACTGAACTTGAGTCTTTGCAACAGTAGTACACATTCTTTTTAAATATTGAGCCATCTCTTCAGCCCCCTTTTAGGTTTTTAAATCTTAATTATGTATATGTGTCTGATAGATGTCCAATATTTTAATTGACTTACAGAAATAAAATGAAAAAAGTTTTTGTAGACGAATTTTGTTGGTACTTATTCTCCCTTCCAGAAGTTAATCTGAGTGCTTTACCTGTGTGTTAGCAAACTCCTTTCCCAAACAAAGTGCTAAAGTGGGCCAGTTCACCAGCAGCAGGCCAATCTTGAAAACAGAATACTTTGCAATCATTTGTGGGATGTTTCCGTATTGTGAAAACATACGATATTTGAAATTCCTGAGACTTGATGTACACCATAGAGACATAGTTTAACACTGGATTTTTGTGTGCTGTACTGGCCCAACTCAGTCTTTTCTACTTTCCACTACTTTGGAAGTAAATTGTATGTGAATTAGTTTATGCAGCCACTTGGGAGACAAAGTTCTGTGGCTTTAATGGGTTGGTGGGAAACTTTTCTTAGGACCTTCAAATGCCTTCATGGCTCAGACATCCACCGCCATAGCCAAGCCAAAGCACAGGAATGGGACATCTCTAGCATGTTGACAAATAGGCCTGACTTCTGGTCATGAGTATAACAGGATGGAGGAGGCAGAAGGAAAAGATGGTGCAGATGTTGGTCTTGAGAAGGGTGATGTCAGAGGGGATCGTGGAACTGTGCTGAGACAATCAGCTCTCTCCCTGACACTGTGTGAATTCTAGACCAATAAAAAGGCTAAAAAAAAATGAAACTTTTAAACTTGGAAAATAGAGGCTATGGTATGGGTAATTTCTTGGCACAAACCATAATACATGATGTTTAGGCTAGGACTATAGCTTGATGGTAGCATGTGCTTGGCATGGATGAGAAGATACCATAGGCCAAGCTTTAAAAAAAAAGCTGAGGATAACTGGAAGGAATTATAGTGACTGTCACAAAAGGTAGCATGCAGGATACATGATGACTTGAAAGCAAGAGGACAAGCAACCCAGCAGAAGCATGGGGTGATGGCCATGGAAATAACAGTTCACTGAAGAGGAGGCTTTCACAGTATGCTAATATGTAAATACATGCACAACTCCAGAAGAATGTGGAAATGCAAACTGATACCATGTCATACCCATGAACTTGACAAAGAGTAAAAACTGACAGTAGCAAGTTTTGTGTTTTAGAGCAATGTGGTAGTTTTCACAGAAAAATTTTAAAAATGCATTTCCTAAATAGCTTAGCAATTTCACAACTAGGTTTTCCCCAGAGAAACTTCTACTTATGGTATTAGAGATTTTTATAAAGCAGCATTTTTGTAATAACAGAAAAAAAATTAAAAACCCTAAAATATCATCAGGAAATAAGTAATGTATTAGATTCCTGTGGTAAAATGCAGCCTGTGGATGAATGAACTAGGTTGTAGGTTCACCATGAACAGATCCCATCAAATACTGAATGACAGAACAAGCTGCAGAAATGAGTGTGGTGACCTATTGCAGTGTGTGCAAAGCCTCCAAAAAGCACACAGGTCTGTCACAGGCACCCAGGTTGTGGAGTTGAGCAAAAGAAACAGCTGCTTCGTTACTTGTGTTCTTACCGTCATGCTTAGCCTATTGGAGAGACTCAAACAATTGCTGAGTTAATGATAAGAGATTTGAAACAAATATGACAGAATTTAAGCATGTGCATGAGGTATATTCTGTGTGTGTGCGCGCATGTGCACATGTGTGCATGCATGTGTGGGGGTTGGAGATCAACTTCAAGTGTTGCTCCTCAGGAGCTGTTTAACTTGGTTTTTGAGATGCGATCTCTCACTGGCCTGGAACACACCATGTAGGCTAGCTAGTCTGACTGACCAGCAAATTCCAGGCATCTGCCTGTTTCTCCTCCCTAAGTGCTGGGATTACAAGTGGGCCCTGCTACTCCTGGTCACTTTACTGACTGAACTATCGCCCCAGCTTGATATATTCTATTGTCTACATTTTTAACACATTTACATCTTCCTGCCAAGTTAAAATTTAGACGCTGCTGAGTTTAAATTTGGGATCCATGTTAGTGTTGAAGGTCCAAGGTCTTCCCCATATGAGCATATCCAAGAAGGGTAAGTCACAGCCAGGAGCCTTCCCTTTGTTTCCTTGGACCCTAGGCTGGTCTCCTGGCAGAATCAACATCTGAAGGAAAGTTCTAGAAACTGAAGACATGGTCAATGATGGGGAGGTGAATAAGCAGGTTGTCCCCTATATGGAATGAGAATGACCAGATACACCAGCAACTAGCCCCATCTTCCCAACAATAAGAGGCATCCTTGTCGACACTCACTCACTCCAACGGCACACTGGGAGTTGGTTACCAACAGGGAAACTATAGAGAGGAGTGTCATGGAACAAGGAGAACTTTTGTGCTCAACTTGCATGGCATAAAATATTTGTACTTTACAACTTTGAATTCATGTCAGTAACGTCATGTCCTCTCTCCTTTTTCCTCCACAATTAACTTCTCCATTCAGTTAAGCTTGAGAGCTGGGAATGTGTCTTAGTGATAGAATACTTATCCTACCAGGCACAAGGCTCTGGATTTGATGCTCACACACACACACACACACAAAAAAAAAAACCACTTCAACTGGAATTCCTGCCTCTCCTTGTTGTTAAACCACAGATGTGGAGTTCCACTGAGTGTGCAATTATTTAATCTCCAACCATGCTGTTGCGAGCTGTTTATCTTCATCTCATAGAGAATGAAGGGACCACTCAGATTGTTTCCCCAAGTGTGTGCTCTTCTTGTGAGAGCCACAGCCATTCCTTGCAGTGACACATGGTGTATCAGACTGTGTCCTCAGTAGCTCAGGTGACCTCTCACCACACATACCCAAATCAAAACTGTCCCCCAAACCCACACATGATTGGTGCCGAGAAGAATGGGCATTCTTGCAGACAATAGCTGCTTGTTACTGTGAATGGAGCAGAGCAGTTTCCTTGTTTAGGTTTCACTTACCTCACTTGTCTAGGAGGAACAACAATGCCTGTCTTACAGAGTAAGAACTTGAATGCTCTGGTGGCCAGTTCTTTGTGTGAGCACGCCATGACCACTTTGATTCAGTGTTATTGTTTTCAGTCATGTGTGTCCTATATAAAATGAGGACCTAAGTGACAGTAACTCTGAAATTAGGAGTTTTTGATACCTTCTCTTAAAATGAACTAAATATAGGAAGTAGGGTCATGACAGCTGCAAGTAGCTAACATTGGAGAATCTTTATTGGCCAGTGAAAATGTAGCAAAGGAAAGGAAAGCAAATCCTACAGCCATTAGTGCATTGCAGGGGCGCCCCGCTCATCTGATGAGATGGTTGCTCCGGGCCGGATCCATGCTTGCTTCTAGCCAACAGCAATTCCTCTTTAGAGATCAGAAGGGTCAGAGAAATGAAGCCAGGCCATGACTTATCATGGAAGATATGGATATGCTTTTCTAGAGTAGCGTATTTTAACCTACTGTGGAGTTACAATGCTGCATCCAGATCCAGAGATAGGAACCAAATCCCCAAAGAAGAAACATCTGCTAAGAGAAGCAATGGAGTTACAGGGGAATGCTATAGTCGTCATTTGCTTGATGGATGTGAGCAAAATGTGTGTCTTGCCCCTGCCCCACACCTAATTCTAATTCGGTCCATTTGAAGGTAGAATATTAGGGGAAGAGCTCTAGGCTCAGGAAATGGAATTGGTTCTATCAATAGAAATATGGTGTTTAGAATAAGAGTTTATAGTTCTACCTCATTCTGACAGTGTTCACTTATGTTGTTGACAACTAGAGTAAATCCAGAGCAAAATGCTGGGCAGGCATGGTGACAATTGCCCAAAATCCCAGAATTGGAGGTGGAGGCAGGAGGATCTCCTTGAGTTTGAGGTCAGCCTGGATTACATAGTGAGGCCCTGTCTTGAAAGAACAAAACAGAAAAACAGAAGAGAATGCTCTAGAGCAGTGGTTCTCACCCTTCCTGATGCCGTGACACTTTAATACAGTTCCTCATGTTGTGGTGACTCCCAACCATAAAATGATTTTGCCTCTACTTCATAACTGTAATTACACGACTGCTGTGAATCATTAGCATCTGACATGTGACCCCATTGGGGTTGAGACCTACAGGTAGGTTGAGAACCACTGCTGCAGAAGATGAGGTAGTCTTGGCCACTGCAAAAATGTATGAATATTTCAAAACATGTCTTACACTATTATCAATTTTTATTTATTGATTCTAAATTAAAGTATAAATCTGAATATAAGGATGTAAATCTTTAGCTATAGTGATAATACTACCTGTAAAGTTTACTTGGAATCAGACTACCGTCTGCAGACTGGTGGTAATCCTGTCATTTGAGTTTCCATTTCTGGACAGGTAGAGATAGAGGTCTTTTCCTGAGGCCAGGGAATGAGTTCAATAGCCTTGTACATGTGGTGTCATCACACAGTGTCATTTCTTTGATGACTTTACGGTGGAGTTGGATGTTAGTGTTCCATGAACGCTTCATAAAAATCCTTGTTCCAGTGAGAAATGTTTTAGCAGCAGCTACTTCCACTCTCACAGTAAGGCAGTATAGGTGAGACAGCTGAAGTCCAAGACCACACAGCTTTCACTTGTCAGAGTCCAGAGAAGAACCTGGGTCTCCTGATTCCTACCTTGGTGCTACCTGCCTTGTTAGTGATCATCAGTGACATAGGGAAACATCGATGCATTTGTAAGGTTTTTGTGGAATTGGGAAAAACCACGTGACCAGGTAGGATTTTATTTAATATCTGAGACATTGTAGCCCTCTGCATCCTGACTTCCCATTAGGAGCCTGTGAGCTGAGTGTCTCCTGGGTTTAACCAAAATAGGCTTAACTCTGAATGATGTTACCGGGGGGAGGAGTAGCCATTGCCGGCATGGCCGGGTGGCTTTCTTTGAAGTTGAGTGGTTCCCCTGTTAGAGGAGTCTTTAGTCTGGAGAACAGCAGAATAAGATGAACAATTTGGTGAAAAGTGACTGTGTAGCAGCACCGCAAGGCCCCATTCTGGGGCTGTTACCAGTGGCTTACTTCCTAAGTCTTTAAAAAACAGAGGACCCCGTACCAGTGAGACAGTCGCCATGCCAACAGTGCAGTAGACAGCTGCATCTTCCCCGAGTGCCTGCTTGTCAGCGCAGCAAAGGGGACTCTCTACTTCAAACCAGATTCCAGATACACATGGTGGAGCATTGCAACCCAACCAAGCTTCTCCTGCAAATGGAGTCACCGATGCTCTTCCCAAGAGTCACACAGGACACCTGCCCTGGCAGTCACCTGAGAGAGTCACACAGGACACCTGCCTGGGCAGCCCACCCCCTGACCTTCCTGGGGGACTGGCTGCTGGCTGCCACAGCCATCTACATTTCCAACCCTTGGTCTGCTTTAAATGAGTTAGACTTTCTCTTTCTACACCAGCAATAATTTGAGAAAATATTCAGTGTAGCATCTCTTTCTTTGACTTTTCTAACAAGCCTAAACCCAACACACATTTTCTATACCCAACCAGAGGGAAACTTCCAGTCCTTGCTTCTCCAAAGACTAATTTGGCTCTTATTGGAAAACAACTTGGACACAGATCTGGGCTGACATGTCACCAACAAACACTCAATCCTGAAAGTACTTCTGCTGAAGGAAGAGTCAAGCAGGGTTCCCCCGTCCCTCCCCGGTCTGTCACCACCGCCTGCTGATGTTGCTGGATCTATGTCTTCTCTTTTACGACATGGAAGAAAAAACAGACAAGGCTTTCACAGCTGCATTAAGCACAGTAGCTCACATTCTCTAAATGATGGTTTCGTTGAAAAGTAAGTTTGAGAGTTGAAAAATTAGATGAAGAATTCTGTCTAGAAAATATTTTCAAAACCAAAAGATCAAGACTTATCAATTAGTGTAATTTAATGTTATTTTGTAGAATTCAGATAGGTTCCAGTGCCTCCTCTAGGGAACAGATTGATGCACATACTTTTAAAAAGGAATTTGGTTGTCCTCTCTCTCTCTCTCTCTCTCTCTCTCTCTCTCTCTCTCTCTCTCTCTCTCTTCTTTTTTCAAGACAGGCTTTCTCTGTGGCTTTGAAGGCTGTCCTGGAACTAGCTCTTGTAGACCAGGCTGGTCTTGAACTCACAGAGATCCATCTGCCTCTGCCTCCCGAGTGCTGGAATTAAAGGTGTGTGCCACCAACACCCGGCATGGTTGTTGTCTCTTATACACATGGCTTTGAACAGCTGGCTTTTCTTTATTATGAAGCCGTTTTCCCTTAGTACTTTAAAGAAAATTAGAACGTACAAACTTTCCCTTCTGATCGGTGGAGGAGGGAGTGTGGTAGGCTATGCAGGCCACAGAAGCCCTGCAAAGCCATGTGTTGTTGCTACCGTGGTCACACCACTGCTAATGAGGCTGCAGAAGTCCTCTCCTCTCACTGCAGGAAGCCCTCTCTTCTCTGAATTTCTAAGACGTGGGCACAGAGGAAGGCTGTCTATTGATTTCTCTGGAATATCTAGGTGGGGAATTGAAACATTTGCCTGTGGGATTTGGGAACAAACTTACCAGGCATTTCGGGTTAACCAACCTCTCACCAGATAGCCCAGTAATTAGGCCAAGGTTCCTTTTATGAGTTTTATATTTTTGTTTCAAAATCCATGATAATGTTGTTTGCAGCTTGCCCATACTTGGTCAGCAATATCTCAGGGTCAGTTCCATTTGTCTGAAGCTGGCACTCTTCCTACAGTGTGGAGCCTGGAAAAGAAGAAAGAACAAGAGAATAGGAGAACAAACACTCATTAGATTGTCTCTTGAAAACTTCAAGCTGGAGAGGGCCTCAGAGAGCACGTACTCCAAACACTGAATACCTTTTGTGCCATAATTTTAAAAAGTAGCCTCCAGAGACTGATTAAGAAGCGTTAAATGATTGCATTTAATAAGGATTGTTTTATACTACAACATGCTTTTTAGTGCCTAATGAGTAGAAATATTTGTAGTAAGAAAGGGGGTAGTAATATTTTATTAATGTGCTCATTTTAAAGGCATTGGAACAGTAGACAAGAGGAAACCAAAACAGGATTTCTGATGTTGCTGAATTCTGAAAATGAGGACCAAAGACATTTATATTTATATTTACATTTATATTATTTTGGCAATATGTTGACAAAGGCATTGGCTTTGTCATATATGTGTAGCTCATAATAACTTTGTCTTCTGCTCCCATCATCTGTAGACAGACACTTGTCACTGCCTTCTTCCCTCCCCTGGAGGTCATATCTATTTGGCCACATTGCGTTAGGATTTACTAGTGGTGAACAAATGAACATAAACTGTTAGCATCCTTATGATGCTTAAGTATGTGAAAGTTGAATACCTAAAGCTAGCTTGCAGTACTCTACCTGTCACAGAGGCCAAGGATAGTGAAATTCCATCTCATTCTGCTTTTTGATGATTTGCTGTCCTCATAATAACCACTAATGTCTCTCACTTGACATTGCTGAAAACTAAGGGAGAGGTGTAACTAATGTTCCTTCACCTTCTAGGAGAGACTGCAGTGAGGGGTCAGCTGCCACTTCAGTGAGAACACACTGTCAACAGAAGAATTTGTCCTAAGGGTTTCTTACATTCAGCAGGGCTTGCTGCTGAGCACAGTCCTCAACACAGTCCTTTATAAGTTGGTTTCACAGCTTAAGGGAAAATACAAACCAGATCAACCACCTGGCTTTTGGGTTCTCGTATCAGAAGTAGCAGTTAAAATAATCTGACTTTATCAAAAATGTATTGAAATGTTAGAGATACCATTAATATAAATGTATGACCTTTCCTTGGAAAATTAGGAGTAAAATCTGGCCCATATTTTCCCATGAAGTCATTAGAAGCTTTGCTTTGTTTTGCATTCAAAGGGATAGCACTTGTCCATGAGAAGCAGCGACCTGCTTCCCCTCTGCTCAGCACTTGACAACCAGAGCACATGCGAACACAATTTCCTTTCATTACCACTGCGACTCGTGAAAGAGCCTCATTCTTCCCGTGTCCTCAAGACACGGAGACTGCAGTCGTCCTGACTATTCTGAGTACAGAAATCTGGCTTGGGCTTAATCTCCAAGGAGGTTTATTTTAGTTTACCACTTCCTGTGGAAGCAGGGGTTGTAGTGGCTATGACAAAGATTTTGACCTAGTAGAATTGCTCATTGTGAAACTGGGCTCCATGTTTAATGTGGAATGGATTTCATTTTACTCAGTTAACATTAAGGCAAGTTATTTAATATCTTTTAATAAGATCAAACTGTTACAAAAAATGTTTGGTTTTCTTTTCCATTCCCTTGGAAGACCCTAAACTTTTTTTTCAAAACTTGCATTTTTCAAATTATTTAACTTGATTTCATTGTTTATATTCACTATGCATAGCCAGCCCTATGTTACATAAGGACATTTTCATATAAGCATACAACATACATTGCCCATGTCCCCCCACCCTTCCTTCCCTCCCTTCTCACCCCACCTCCTCCTCCTCCTTTGATTGCCGCCTTCTTCCAGAGTTTCATTTCTATTTCCTTATCATGTATGTATAAACATTTTTCATATCTACATAAAATCTACCAACCATAATGAGAAAACATCAATTTCTGTTTTTTTCAAGTTTGGGTTTGTTTACTTAACATGATTATCTCCAGTTACATCCATTTTCTTGCAAACAATTTTGTTCTTTATTATTGCTGGAAAAATGTGATTTTTTTTTTGTTTTTTGTTTTTTGAGACAGGGTTTCTCTATGTAGCTTTGGAGCCTATCCTGGAACTTGCTCTGTAGACCAGGCTGGCCTCAAAGTCACAGAGATCCGCCTGCCTCTGCCTCCCGAGTGCTGGGATTAAAGGCGTGCGCCACCAATGCCTGTCGGAAAAATGTGATTCTATACACATATTATGTGTTTTTAAGTTCACTCTTCTGTTGTTGGACACCAAGATAGGTTCTGTAACTTAGCCATGTGAGTAGTGCTGCAATGAGCATTGTGTGCCTGGATTTCTGTGATATGCTGGCTTGGCGTCCTTCAGGAAGTCCCTGAAGTCTTGAAGCTGGGTCAAAAGGTGGATCTAGTTTTGCCTTGCTGAGAAATCTCCATACTGATTCCCATAGTGGTTGAATTAGCTATGGAACCCCTAATGTGTACCAGACAAAGAGGCTTTTGAGTAGTTTGGGAGAAGGGAAATGCAGACAAGACAAAATGCACTTATGTGGCATCTAGGCATTAGGAAACAACCCAGACTGTGGCAGAGAGGAAGAATATAGTTCGGTAGGATCACCCCAATAACCAGACATGCCTGGGGCAGAGTGCACATGAGGACATGGACACAGGGAGGCTGAGAAAACAGTGGAAGTCACTGGATCTGGCTCAGCCAGCCAAAGAGTTAATAACAATTATTTGATTTTCTGAAACTTTCCACATTTTATGCCAAGTAAGAATGCTAGTTCCTGAGCCAAGTGTGGCAGTGCACATCAGTAATTCCTATTCTCAGGACACTGAGGTAAGGGGACTGTGAGTTCCTGAGCCAAGTGTGGCAGTACACATCAGTAATTCCTATCCTCAGGACACTGAGGTAAGGGGACTGCGAGTTCCTGAGCCAAGTGTGGCGGTACACATCAGTAATTCCTATTCTCAGGACACTGAGGTGAGGGAGCTGTGAGTTCCTGAGCCAAGTGTTGTGGTACACATCAGTAATTCCTATTCTCAGGACACTGAGGTGAGGGAACTGTGAGTTCCAGGTCAGCTTGGGCTACAGGTATAGCAGGGCACCACCAAAAGTTCCTCTTGTGATGGCCAATTAGATGTCAAGGAGTTGGGGGTCATTCGCATACGATATCCCTTGGCTTGCCTTTCTGCAGTCCACTGAGTGGGAGCTAGGATGAGAATAATCCCCAGGAGTCAGTCACCAGGCTCGGTGTTTGATAGTCATCCTGAGCCCTGGACACAAAGTAAAGATATGTCCCTGAGGGGACACATCTCCTCCCAAGTTCCCTATAACTTATCTCTGGCTTGAGGCTCTTGGGAAGTTTCTGGCCTTGGAATCACACCCCATTTCCTGACTTGCTGTCACTGATTTTTTCAGCATTACTGTATTTGGAAACATAAAAAGAGAAGTAAAGATTTTTACACTGTTATACTCAAATGTAACCATCTGTTTTGTGTCTTAATATACTTGTTTTGAAAAGCAGTGAACTTTTGCTGAAAATGCCTATTCTGTCTTCAACCCATTCTCAAAAACTCTGCTAATAAAAGAAACACTAAGATTCCAAGTCACTTTTTAAAGTACAAAATAACACCACCATAGGCAAAAACTAAAATCTACAAAACAGAGCCAGTGAGATGGCTTGGCAGGCAAAGGTGCTTGCTGCCACGCCTGACAACCTGAGTGTGATAGCTGGGTCCTGTATGGTGGAAGGACAGACCACTGATTCCCACGCACTGTCCTCTGCCCTCCACACGCATGCTGTAGCCTCTCTCTCTCTCTTTCTCTCTCTCTCTCTCTCTCTCTCTCTCTCTCTCTCTCTCTCTCTCTGTGTGTGTGTGTGTGCGTGCATGTGTGTGTGTGTGTGTGTACATGTATACACCTGTAAAATACCTAAAACAAAAGGCAGAAGTGAAGAGGAGGAGGGAGGGAACCAGAATGAAGAGGAAGGAGAGGCAAGACAAGATATCCGGTCCTGCATTCACAGGAAGGATGGGGCTAATCTCTCCCAGCCTCCTGCCTCTGTTTCTGCAGAACGGCTCTTAATCATGATTGTAACGGCCACATGTAATGAAGCCTTCCTGGAGGTGAACCCGGCTAGTGAGGTGCTCAAGATGTGGTGCTCTTCCCAGGAACCACAGGCCTCAGAAACAGACCAGAAAAGAGCCCCCTTCGAGATAACCTGGTTTGACTTGACCTCCAACTGGTGCAGTTAGGGATAGGTGAGCATCCAGTTGGCACTGTGGTGGCAAAAGGCTAAATTCACTCTTTTTTGTTCCCAAGAAAGCTGCTAAGGTTTCTGTAGTCTGTGCAGTGGAGCTGCTGGATGGGCCACCGCTCCTCTGGGTGATGTTCATGCTTACAGGAGGAGTAGAAGCAGGTCTTAGGCAGTGCTGCTGTTAGCCGGTCAAGGGGAGGTGAATATGGTGGCCGAGGTAGCACCAGGGGAGCCGTGTTAATAGTGGACATGATTGGGTGGGCAGCGCGGATTCACTTCCGGTGCTCATGGCTTTCTCCACACTCTACTTTCCGTATGCCATCACTTTCCTTTGCTTGAAGACATCTTCAGCATACTCAGAAGCAGTTCTGTTGCTGCAGACTTCTGTATGTGTATGTGAAAGTGTCCTTATTTAGCCCTTGTGTTTGAAGGATAGTTTTGGTTTTTTTTTGGGGGGGGGTGTTGTTTGTCTGTCTGTTTTGCCCTGCAGCCCTCCAGCAAACATTGCTTTCTGCCATTATAGTTTTATTTTCCCAGCATTGCCTACCTTTCTACCATGTTAGCCACTAGATGCCCTGGTTATCAGTGCTTCCCGGATGAGCTGTACACCAATGTGCTTGCATCTGTGACTCTCTCTCCTGAGACAATGTCCCCAAAGGTCAGGATTCAGCAGGAGCCTCATCTCTTCCTGGTGTTTCTCAAGGATATTTAATTAAAACCTTGGCTCTTTTCTAGCATAGCTCCAAGAGCCTCATAATGCTTTTAGGACTGCAATTCTGAGTTACTCTCTAGACTGAGAACCCCATGAGGATGAGGACCATGTACCAATGACTTTGCCCTTGGCATCTAACATCACGCTGGCATCAGTGTGTAGTGAGTGGCGAAGAATGAAGGTCTGGGTGCCCTGTTACTCCTTTTCCATCTCTGCTTTCTTCCTATCTCCTTGTGTTTTGTTTCCACGCTGTAAGTAAATTTCCGCCACTTTACCGCAGCAATGAGTTGTAGTCTACTAATCAGAGTTTTCTTAGCTCTCTACATTTTGGAAAATGGATTTTAAACCTGAGCAAACAAACCAAAAAAGTTCAAACATTTGTTCATGGTGTGGCAAATGCCATGAGTCCATCTGTGAGTTAATGCCCTTATCTGTTGAAGAATGTGATGTCTGACAAAATCTGTGGATAAACAGCCATACACCTGGTATTCTGTTCTAAGATGTCACATCACTGCCTTTCCTCCAATCTGGACTTTTAAGATGTCCCACATGGAAGCCACATCTGTGGTCCCCAAAGTTCAGGCTAGGCTTAGCACAACACTTCTTTACAGGGATGTTAAGAAATAAGAAAGGTAAAGTTCCTAACTCACTGGCTGGCTGTAATGGGTGCTCATGAGTGCTGTCTACACTGCAGGCTCCTCCTGAATTTCCTCAGGGTACTGAAGACCTATTTCCCCCCTGAAATTCAAGGATCAAAGAGTGAAAAAGACTAGGTGTCAACAGCTGGAGCCAGACAGATCCTCTCCTCAGCTGCCTGAGCATCAGTCCTCCTCTCTGAACCTGGCCTGTCAGATTGTCTGAGCATGAGGAGCTATATGCTCCACTTTGAGCTCAGTCTATGTGAGGGCATCACACTAGCTGCTGCCAAAGTCATCACCTGAAATTCCTTCCCAGAACCCTGAAACCTTCTCAGTCTTCACACACCCCCACATTGCTTGAAAAGGGGTTCCAGACTTTGTGTATGGGTAGGAGACTTGAGCAGCTATTCTGAGCAGACAGGCAAGGGCAGGGGCAGGATGGTGGTAGCCAACGTGTTTGCCATAAGATGTTTAGCAACAGCTGGCCTCAGTCTGAATTCATATGACAAGAATTAATCCAAGACACCCAGGTAACATTCTTTACTGTTTGCTAATGTGCAAACATAAAGGTAATAGAAAGTAGCTCTAGTACTCTTTCTTTCTGGACTAGAAAAGCAAGCCCCCTTTAAAGCTGTAGGTTTAGCTCTATGAAGCTTGGAGCTGCTGAGTCCATGTTGAAAACTGTTTATGTCCTGTACACACAGACTCCCCATTCCGTATAGCAGCTTTCATTCCAACCTTGGAAGCTGCTTACGGAACACCTTTACCTTTTAGCATTCCAGAGGTGAATGAAATTGAGGTGAGTGACTCCACATGTCTGAGTCCACCAGAAGGTTTGGGATGCTTCTTACCTGAGGAAATACAAGAGGGGTTGTTTCTTCCACTGTCTTTGTAAGCTGGACATGGCAAGGCTGTGCTTCCTGGCCACTCTCGAGTCTACATTCACATTCCAGGAAGCTGAGGCCCTCACAGATACAGCAGCTACAGGTTGGTGATGGTGGCTTGTGAGTTCAAAAAAAATCCTGCTTAATTTTCCCTCTATTTTAGGAGCATCTGAAGGCCTTTGATAATGAAGTTAATGCTTTCCTGGACAACATGTTTGGACCACGAGGTGAGTGGCCTGCTTGTCTCTGGGGTTCTGAAAACTGTGGCGTCTGGCCTTATGGATTGTAAATTGCTTTGCACAAGGAGCCCCTTTCCCAGAATAGCAGAATCCGCATTTCTTCTGCCCCACCGTGTTTCCTGGAATGAGGGGCAGGTGAAATGTAAATTTTCCTCCAAGGTATCAGCTATGAAGCCTGGTGGTCCCTTTGCTTTCTCCACCTCCTGTCAGCCTCTAGTCAAAGCCTTTCTTTCTCACTCACATGGATACAGCCACTCCAGACATCTTTTAACTCCTCAAATATGTAAGTTTGTTTCCCTGTGCCTGGAATTTCTCCCTGCTATGTCTTCCCCTCTCCCCTCTGATGCTGCTCCTATTGCAGACACCAGCTGTGGGCTTTCTTGGGTGCCTTCCTCCCTACTGCACCTCATACTCTCATCTCCACATTTCTCTCCTGCACAGGCTTCCGAGAGGCAACTTGTCTCTTGAGAGCAGGAGCCATGACCCTGTTCACCATCCATCACCATGGCATAAACAGCTCTGGGAACAGAGGACCGATACTTCTGACTAGATAAAGTCTGGACAAATATTTTGCTTCACTTGCGCTTGGTTGTTTGACAATCCTGTGGGAAATCTTTGGTTTCTACAAGTGGTTTCCTCAAGACTGTAAAGATGGGAAGAGGGGCTGAGGTCTTCCCACTTCCCACAGCCTTTACACAAACTTGGAGATTCTTTGGACCATTTCCCAGTTCCCACTGAGGCTCTGAAACCTGTTCTAAGTGAATGGTGACTTTCGTTGTTTTAATAGAAACTGTGCAGCTTGGCAGGGGGTTTTCCAGTCATTCCCTGTGAGAATTTGTGATGGACCAGCAGTGTCTGTCTGTAACCTCTGAATACCCTGCTTGCAGTTGTAGTAAAGTGGGGAGGAATTGGCCCAGAGTGGAGGGCGTGGCCTCTTGCTTAGGCAGGACACCACAGGAGCTGTGAACTCTCGGGGCCCACAGCTTTCTGTTTCTCCCAGCAGAGAATTAAACATTGATCTGTCTCAACTAAGTTCACACTAAACTTTGCTGTCAGTAGGTTAGTGGGAGCTAGAATGAATGTAGCCCAATTGAGGAAAGGATTGCAGTTGTTTGCTGTGCTTCAGTAATTCTGGTGGATTTTCCCTTGGTAGCAGGGAGATTATAAAATTAACAATTTGACCACTGAATTGGGTTACTACAGTCACATCAAGAATCCTTGTCCCTTCTTAAAGGTGACCCACACAGTGACTGTCATACCTGATGACCTCAGAGGCACCCTCAGCTTTTTCTGATCTTGTGCACACCCTATCAGTAGCCTGTGGGATATGCCAGACACCGGCAAAGAATAACATTACTCAAGTATCAAAGAAACAACTTTAAAATATGCTCCCATATTTTAGCTGCAGCAGTTACAATCACCTTTAACTGTGGTGTGCATAGACAACAACATGATAAGCACAATAAAAAGTTCAGGTGCTATGTTTACAGAGTGCCAGCTGATGTAGTTTACGTGAGTCTCCTCCTAACTCTAAGAATGTTAGTTACAGGTAAGACAGGAGAGGTTGACTGGTTCCTCCTTTCCTCACAGAGCACACGCAGTGATTGCAGAGGGAAACCTAGCATGTGGGAACAGTCAGGGAGCAGCCAAGACACTAAGTTGTAAGCATGCATTCCCTAGGATTAGGTGGCTTTGACATTTCAATCCGAATCATATCCCCACAGTTCTGAAGTCAAGGTAGGGCTCACTTTGTTCCCTTGACATTATAGGAAGAACCCATCTGGTGCTGCTCTCCCAGTGTCAGATTGCTGGCAGTCTGGTGTTCCTTGGCCCCTAGATGGCATCTTTGTCTTCACATGTCATTCCTTTGTCCTTTTGTTCTTCCCTTGTAAAGACACCACTTAGGGTTTGGGCCCACCCTAATCCAATATGATGCAATCTTAACATGATTACAACCGCAGACCCCAGTTCCAAGGAAGTCATGTGCATACATCAGGTGTCAGGCTTGAACATGTCTTGGAGGGTCACAGTTCAGTGGCAGCACTATGACATGGAAAGGGAAGCTGATCATGGTGTGCCTTCTGCCCTCTGTGGCTCGGGCTCCCTAGGGAACCTCAGGAATGTCTGTCTTGTTTGTCTAGGAGGATTGCTTTGAGAAATCTGTCAACATGTGTCAAGGCGTTAGGCATCACCTAACATGGAGAAAGCCCTCACAGTTAGCTACAGCATGACAGCCCAAACAAGAACCCAATGTGATCATGACCTTGTGGAGCAAATGAAACTGTGCTTATGAAAGGGAGTGGGAAATGGCTCCCTTGAGAAGGCAGAGTCTTCATGTGGCCATTCAAGGGTGGGCACATAGTCCATGTGCTTCTGTGTCTGAAAGGCTGTAGCAGATCTGAGCCTGGAGCTCCTACCACTCCCCTACCAGTGGCTCTCTATCACCAAGGGAGCTGTCTGAAGAAGACTCCTTGGCACAGCGACAGTGCTCACAAAGGCACTCACTTTCCTCATTAGTGTGTCTGTAAGTGTGCTAAGAAAAGTCGGAGTAGACAGTGTGTGTGTGTGTGTGGGGGGGGGTCCCAGTGTGGACTGAGGCTGTGGGAGAACCAGCAAGCTCAAGAAAAGGAAAGTGCCTGTGGTGGAACCAGTTTTGTCCTATCTGTGTAGGTTAGAAACAGCATGCAAATTTTGTGATTCCAGGCCAATCTTTACACAAAAGGAGACTATGGAACAAATTCCATATGTACTTAGAGGCCACTTCCCAGGTGTTAACCCAGTGCCATAGCGTGATCATAGGCTGTCAAGTTTCTCTCTCTGGAGGAAGGGCATCTGGTGAATCCTGGCTCTTATGCCTGCTATTGACACTTCTAGTCCTGAGACAACTAATGCTATAGCCACAGTTTTGTATCATGTTATTCTCAGTCACTCCAAGACTCTGCCTTTTTATCCTTAGTGCCACATGCTCTGTGTTCTGGAATGCCACCACTCTGGAAACTGGGTGTTGGGGATTATGATACAATGTGCCCTCTTTTGCCTGATCTTCCCATTGGGAGGGTCTCAGCAAAGAATATGGATTGAGGTGGCAGATAGAATTCAAATCCAGACCTGCTGTCATTGTATTGTCTTTTCTCCGCTGTTTTCTCATCCATACGGTGTGTTGAGTTAGCCTGCATAAGTGCAGTAACTGATGCAAAACATCCAGTGGCTTCCTTCCACCTTTCTGTCCTTCAGGGTTCAACTGAAGCCATTTGATGTTCCATGAAAGCTCCTTAGATTTAAATGTGTGTGTCCCTGTGTGAGCTTACATGCACTGTGATGTAAGGGACCTCAGATGTCAGAAGAGGCATCAGATCCCCCGGAACTGGAGTCACCAATGGGTATGAGCAGCCATGTGGGTGTTCAGCACTGAACCCAAGTACTCTGCATGAACAAGTGCGCTGAGCCCTCCCTCCAGCCCTTAAATATCAGGGGTTTTGTTGTTGTTCTTATTTTTGAGACAAGGTCTCATTATGTAGACCAGGCTGTTCTAGAACTCAGAGACCTGCCTGTTCCTTCCTTCAGGTGCTGGGATTAAAGATGTATACCACCACCCCAGCCCTTGAAGGCTTTTGAATTTATTTTGTTACTTTTAACTGTTTATATATGAATATGTACACCTGAGTGCAGGTGCCCATGGAGTCCACTCTCGTGAAGCTGGGTAACTGCTGAGTCCTCTCAGAAGTCCCTAGGAAAACTTAACTGGGCAGCCTTGCTACACTCTAGCTTGCGTAACTCAGCATCGTGTTGTTCCCGTGTGTGTGTGTGTGTGTGTGTGTGTGTGTGTGTGTGTGTGTGTGTGTGTGTGTGTGTGTTGCACATGCACGCACTTGTTACCCTTATCTGAGATTTTGTTCCTGTAGCTTCTGTTACCCACAATCTACTATAGTCCAAAAAAATTAATGGAAAATTCCAGAAGTAAGTTTTTATGTTTAAAATTACATACTGAGTAAAATGATGAACTCTGTTCTGTCTGGAACTTGAATTATCCTTTTGTTCAGTGTATCCATGATCTGTATGCTACCCACCCCTTAGTTATTCACTAGCCTTTTAGTTGTCAAGACTATGCAGTTGCACAGAGCTTGTATCAAAGTAACACTTGTTTTACTTAGTAATGGCCTCAGGTACAAGAGCAATGGTGCTGGCAATTTGGTTACTGCAAAGAAAACCATACATTGCCTCCTTTAAGTGGAAAGGTGAAAGTTCCCAACTTAATAAGTAAAGTTCTATTGCTGAGGTTGCTGAGATCTAGAGAAAGAACCAGGGTGTCTGTGAGTTTTTTCATGGAAAAGCAACTTGAGCTGGTTATGCAAGTGCATCTCAAATGGTGAGTGCTCAATGAGGACAGGAAATCAGTGTTCACTGGGACCTCAGAATCTCCCAGCTTGGATAAGGGCACCTGCTGCACAAATGAGTATGTGTGCCAGTATCGCTAACTGCGTAGGTGCTTGCTGCTCGGGCTCCTTACCATATGCGTCTCTTTCCAGATCCTCGAGTTCGAGGGTGGTTCCTGTTGGATTCTTACCTTCCGACCTTCATTCTTACCGTCATATATCTGCTCTCGATATGGCTGGGTAACAAATACATGAAGAACAGGCCTGCTCTTTCTCTCAGGGGAATCCTCACCTTCTATAACCTCGGGATCACACTTCTTTCTGCATATATGCTGGTGGAGGTAAGTGTGAGAACTGGTCAGGTGCGGCCTTCCAGAACTGTGAAAGGTGCGGTTAGCATGGTACCACTCTAAGATCCATGAAAGCTGTAGTCGCATTGGTACACTTCCCTCCCAAAGTGTCTGAAGCCCTTGTTTCTGACTTGAATGTGGGCCTGTTTCTGTAGTCCTTAGCCAAATTAAACCTAGAACCATGATTTGGTTTGAGGACCTTTTGAAGATCGTGCCATACACTTCTCTTCTCTTATACACCTTATGAGCCTGATCCAACCGCGTTAAATGGTTGACAGTGTGCAGAGATGCAGACGTCCCCTTGGAGGCCCCTGCCTAGTCTGTTCCATGCTGGCAAGCCCGTCTTGACACTAGTTGGCTCTAGCTGCCTACCAGGTGTTCAACTCCACCCTTTAAAACACCGAACTGCAGGAAGAAACAATGGTTGCTTTCCCTAATCATAATACAAGGAGAAATCTAAAGTATTCAACTTGCTCTAGCAAAAACAACAGAGCAAAAGGGACAAAATATTATTTTAAGGGAAAACCATTTACAAAGGTTATAAATGGTTAGTAATGACACAAGTAGGACTTTTCTACTTCCTAAGGCTTGCTGCTTAATTCTGGTATACAGTTGCCAAGTAATGAGATAAGTACCATGTGATTGGTGACAGCCTGAAAAATCTGGTTAAAACAGTCCATGCCCCTGGCAAACAGAATATGCCCTGTTCACTAAGGGGTTATCCCACAGCTGTACTGTTAGTATGGAAAACATATACTTCAACTGCAGCTTTCATCCTGAAAATGTTTTAAATATTTTCACGAAATATAGCCTTCTTAGTGTAAAATTTGCACCTGTGCTAGTGGGCCTGTACGTACACACACACCCCTTCCATCCTTTAAGGCATCCTGGATCTCCAGCCTGCCACAAGTAGGCAGCTTGGGACAGGAGCTTTAATAAAGCCCAGGAGGCTTCTGGGACCTGATTCATAATGCAGTGTATTGGGAAATCCCATGGGTTTCTGCTTTCATTGGACTCATTTTTCCTCAGAACTTTTAGCTATGATTACATCACCTGGTGGTGGTTTTTATTTTTTCTCTTTCTTTCTTTCTTTCTTTCTTTCTTTCTTTCTTTCTTTCTTTCTTTCTTTTTGTTTTCGAGACAGGGTTTCTCTGTGTAGCTTTGGAGCCTATCCTAGCACTCACTCTGGAGACCAGGCTGGCCTTGAACTCACAGAGATCCTCCTGCCTCTGCTGGGATTAAAGGCATACACCACTAACGCCCGGCTTGGAGGCGATTTTCTTAGAAGAGAAATACACCAACTACATCAGAACCGTGAAGAAGAGACCAGGGTTCCAAACATTACTTAGTCATCAACTTTGTTAAGATACAAGAAAATTCTAGGCCTCTGCCTGGAAAACCTTATATTCTAGAATTTTAAGTTGTTGCAGGGAGAAAGCTGCTTTTATAGAATTTTCAATGAAGAATTGAAAGATTTGTTTTCTCATGTCATAGAAAGACCAGAAAAGAATGAGTTAGGAACTCTGAGTTCTAGTGACACGCCTACCACTCCTTAGCTGTGCAACCCTGAGCAAATTACCTCTCATCAGGTATTACTGAATGTTCACTGCTTCCTGGGAATGGGACAAGGACAGCTAGATGATGGGCTTTTTAAAAATGGCAGCTTTTCATTAGAGACTAATAGGGAAGGGAGGTGTCAATCACACAATTTGTCAAGTAGCAGAGATGCAGTGAAGAAAATGTGTTAAGAACTTTCTGACCCTTTTAATATCTGTAAAATTATAATCTACATTTCATAAATTTATTGAAACTGAAGATATTTTAATGTAGCTTCCTCACATTTGTTTACAATTCTATGTTGTAAGATAGCTAAATAATTTGTGCTGTATTTATAGATGCTCTTCCATTTGGGTGATCTGAGTGGTTAGAAGTATGTGAAGGATTAGAAACCCTGGCTTATTGCAGCAGCAGGAACTAGCTCCTCACTGACGCTTGAGGACAACCGGTCAGATTCTGGGGGCACTCCCCCTAAAGAGTGGAAGCTGATGGGACATGTTCAGTACCGCCACATTCTTGTATTCATTTCTTTCCCTTCCTCTATGCTTTGGCAGCTCATCCTCTCCAGCTGGGAAGGAGGCTACAACTTGCAGTGTCAGAACCTCGACAGTGCAGGAGAAGGTGACATCCGGGTGAGCCCCTAGAGATGTTTCCATCCCCTCTACAGTTGGAATTTGGGATTACATTGAAGAGCTTTTGGGTCTGATGGAAAGACTTAGTGACAGACACGTGCTGGGTGGAGGGCTTACTGAGTCACACATCCTGCCTCTACCAGGTGCAGTGAGATGGCCTCAAAAACATATTTCTAGACATATTTAAGTGGACAACAGCCTATGCAGACTGTGTTTCTCAGGAATGCCTTTTGTGTGTATTATATATATTTTTTTTTAAAGAGAAGCAGTGGCAGGAGAAGCAGGAAGCTAGTGAGAACAGCCTCTTCTGTGGAAGCCGCACTGCTCTCAGCACACACCTGGTTTGATTTTTGGAATCATCCTTTTACATACATTGTAAAACAAAATTAAGTTTTAAGAGGGAACAAGGCAAGTTGCCTCCCCCAAACATTAGAAGCAAAGGTAAATGAACTCACAGCACAGGAAGGTACCCATGAGAAATTACAACAACTAGAGGATAGCCACAGGTGTGGGGCAGCATCTTAACCCAATTCATAATTCTTTGTTGCTATTATTTATAAAAATGCATTGCTACTTTTAAACAGCCATAGGACACTGAGGGATAAAGTATCTAATAAACTAACATCATTAGTAACTAGCATTTGAAAAAAGAGATTATCTATTTTTAAAAGTAGTAAAAATTAAACCCAGTAATCATAGATGCAAATGGGAAGTGTCATAGTTAAACCTCATGAAAGAGGCCATATTTCATATCTTTTATCTGCAGAAAAGGTCCCTTTATTCTGTGACAGCCCAAGGCACCGAACTTGACTTTACACAGTTTCTGTCTACCAGAGAGCATGAGGATTCTTAGGGGCACAGCCAGTTCCAGGTTTGGGCCAGGGACTGTATTTCAGAGGGCTCTGTCCCCTCAGCAGAGGATCTTCACATGGCTATTGGGGTCACCCATGGTTACAGGCGCCACCTTGAAAGACTCCCTTTCAGTGGATATCGAGGACAGTTCAAGCATCAGAAACAACACTGCCTGTGATGAGCTGAAATACACTGAGTGCAGGTTTTAAAAGGATGAAAAGGAGATTACATCTTAAAAAGAAAACTAGTCTCATGTTACTTTTTAAAGGCTGATACAACACCAAGTCATTGAGAAAAAATTAAGACAAATAATTAAACATACATCATGTCTTTATATGTGAATTTCCAAATACACAAGGAGAAAAAAATTCCCTATAGGGGAAAAATGTGTAAGTCATGGTAGAATCAGAACATCTCTTTGCATCTCCCAGAGACACGATGCATCCCTTGTAAAACTGTCCCTCACCTGAACAAGAGAGCATACACCTCCAGTGATGTGAAGCACACTGGTGGTTTCGCGTCACACATTTTTAGAGCTCTGACTATAGTATAGTAAGGCAGTCTGGGACTGAAAATGGTTCCGAGGAAAAGAAGGTAATTGGGTAAAGTTCCTGAGAGAAGGTGGCTGCTCAGATGAGGATTGGGAGGGATGGCTAAAATGTGTCAGATCTGAGGCAGGAAGACTGTTCCGTGTAGGTGGGAGATTCAGTACCTACACAGGTCGAAGAGACCACCTTTTGGGTTCAGAAAGCCTTGCAGGATGCTGGTGGAAGGTAGTGAAGATCCTGACCTTAGGTGGGGAGTCGTGAACAGCAGCCTGTGGGTGTGGGGTGTAACTTGGTTGGATGCATGTTTGGGAAAGATACCCCATCTTTCAGTAGAGAGGGGTAGACTACATGGAAGAAGAAGAAACTGGAGGGAAAGCCAGCAGATAAACAGCACTGCAGTCAGAGGAAGCAGAATGCTGTGTGCAGGGAGGAGCTGGGGTACACAGTCACCTTTCTCCTTCTTGAACTTGTAGGTAGCCAAGGTCTTGTGGTGGTACTACTTCTCCAAACTAGTGGAGTTCCTGGACACGATTTTCTTTGTTCTTCGAAAAAAGACCAGTCAGATCACCTTTCTTCATGTCTATCACCATGCCTCAATGTTTAACATCTGGTGGTGTGTTCTGAACTGGATACCTTGTGGTCAAAGTAAGTCCTTTTGGTAACTGTTAGTTCTGAGAAGTGAGTCTCACAAGAACACCAGCGCACCTCTTACCTTCCAGTGTGTGCTGATTAGGAGATGGGAGCCCCTAAAGTAGTGTCCTTGTCCCCACAGGCAGCATATTTGTTGGTGGCTATTTGGTTTCTGAATTTTTATGTTGGCACAATCTGAGCAAGAACTTAAATTAAAAAAAGATTTCTATACCATGCATCAATTGTCAGATAGGCAGAGAGGTGCAGTCCTCAGCCAGAGCCACCTGACTACATAGAAGGGAGCCCTTGCCACTTGAGGCAGCATCTGCCATAGCCACCACCTCACTGTGACACACATCATTTCAGCTCTGGGGATTCTTAACCTTACGCTCTGAAAAACGAAGAGCTCCCTGCACCAAAGAAAATAGCTTTCACCTTTAAAAATGAGAATAACTGTAAGGAATAAATTTTAAGCTGGATGTGGTGGTTCACACATGTGGTCCTAGGACTTGGCAGGCTGGGTAGGAGGAGCTATATAGCATGGCTCATCTTATACTTTGCATGGAGCAAGAGCTTTACCTGGAGCACTGTGGTATCGTATTTTAACCCTACTTACTTTCTTTTTTAAATTTTATTTTATGTGCATTGGTGTTTGCCTTGGGTGTTGGGCCCTCTGGAATTGGAGTTACAGACAGTTGTGAGCTGCCATGTGGGTGCTGGGATTTGAACCTGGGTCCTCTGGAAAGCAGTCAGTGTTCTTAACCACTGAGCCATCTCTTCAGCCCCAGCCCCGGTACTTTACTTTCTCTGTAAGCAGTTGATGACATCTCCCTGTGTTGACTTCACAGCCCATAGGGAGTGGGGTAGGGTGCTCACTTGTGACTAAAGAGAACAATACTTTTATTTAAATCATCATGTTCCCATGATTTTGAAAATGTTCTATGAAAAATTAGACAGGACAAAACAAGAAAAAAAATGATTTTAGAGGGCCGAGTATATAGCTCACCAATACTTGCTACTGAGCCCCGTCACCAGTACCCCCCATACACACACATACACGTCAAATTGAGAGATGGCTTTAAAAACTGCTAAGGATATGTGGGGTGCAGATGCCCCTTTACATCCTAAAGAGTCAAATTCGGCAAACCTGCTGTGGATTGAAAACACCATAAGTTAAAACCACTATGACAGACATGCTTAGTCCACTGAGTACCATCATAGCCGCAGTACAGGGTGCATACCAAGTGGCCTCATCTCCTGGTTGCAGTATGAAATGAGCTGCAGTTATTTCCATCACCCACCATCCAGAGAGAGTGCTAGACCACTGTTACCACAGGCCACCAGTCAAGGCTCCAATTGCAGTTTCTACTGAGAGTATATAATTTTGATCCTGTCGTTAAGTTGAAAGATTCTGAAGTAGAGCCGTTGTTAGTTAGGTTGCATGGCATCCCTGGCTGTCAAGGTACAAGTCAAAATTCCAATTCGAGGAATGGAAGTACCCTGAAGTCAGACAGTCTTTATGCTCTCGGTGGGCCTCTAGGTGCTAAGGAAGATTAGCGAATGTCAGAGGATTTTGTTCAGTTTTAACAGTTTCATTGGACACTTAAAATTCACATTGTACTATTCAGAGATGGTCCTGTGAATGTGTGTGTGCTCTGTCTTCAAGTACAGAGCTACTCAGAAATGAGAACCCAGATGGGCAAATAAATATCACTCATCATGCACTACTGAGTACTCCCAAAGTGTTGGTTTCCATAGAAACATGCATCATAGTGCATCCTAGCCAGTATTTGCTGAGAACTTACTGTATGCATCACACCGTTCCTTTTGCTTTCCAGTTATCTAGGTTACTAATTAATGTAGGGTGAGAAATGAGGGCTAAAGAATTTAAATTGACTAAAAAACAGTAGGCAGAACTCTTTAGTTCATACAGCAGGACAGGCTCTCAATCCCACTGCAGCTTTGAGTGGTTTCAAAATGAGAAAATAGCTTGCACGGGCACATTCAAGATGCCATAACAAACCACTAGGCAAGTGCTGTCCTTCCAGCCAGAGGAGGCTCTGTCACCAACATGGCTTAATCAAGGTGTAGACAAAATAGAGTCAATTCTCTGCAGCCAGACTCAAGTTCACCTTCCTCTGCCTCCATGATTACTTGGTAAGAACCACAGTAGAGACAGTGGTTTCTACACTTTGCAGATGTGGAGTGGCTGCTTTGGTTGGCTGGACATATCTCTGGCTTAGGAGGTTATGCTGAATCCTGGCAGTTGGGATCTCTCTGTGTGAATGCTGTTGAATGATTGTCAGGGTGCGGTGACTGTCACGTGACGAGGAAGGATGAGCACCTCACTCTCTGGAACACTAACGCACATACTCCATGTCCTAGGCTTCTTTGGACCAACCCTGAACAGTTTTATCCACATTCTCATGTACTCCTACTATGGGCTCTCTGTGTTCCCGTCCATGCACAAGTACCTTTGGTGGAAGAAATACCTCACACAGGCTCAGCTGGTATGTGCTGCTTTCAATTTGCTTCTTCACGTGGTTCACAGACAGGGAAGGAATAGGCCATTCAGGCTCTGTGACTAAGCTGCCTTTTATCTTAACATGGCCTAGAGGAATCACAGTTCAGCCACTAGAGTGTCTTTTGTGTTTGCAATTAGCTTCTAAATGGAAATTTTCTGATTTGGAATATACATAAACATTTTTTAAGTTAATGTACAAATTAAATCATTTTGATAAAAATGATCTAACTGCTACTTTTCCGTGAGAAAATAGACAAATTTATATACTCATATAATCTCAAATGCAGTCTCTGGGCAGTATAGTAGACTACTGAGGCATTCTTCTGCAGGATATATAGCAAGGGACAGTAGCCGTGTGTAGCTAGGGCCCACCTCCCATGGGACCTGTACTTACTGCAGCCCCCTCTGCCTTCCAGGTGCAGTTCGTACTCACCATCACGCACACACTCAGTGCCGTGGTCAAGCCCTGCGGCTTCCCCTTTGGCTGTCTCATCTTCCAGTCTTCGTATATGATGACATTGGTTATCCTGTTCTTAAACTTCTATGTTCAGGTATGTAGGATGCAATGTTCAGGGTTAAGTGGCCAACTGTCCAATGCACTGTGTGTTTAAGATAATGGTATGCAGAGGAGGAAGTAAAGGGCACTTACTGTCCTAACCCTTTTCCCCACATCCTCCTCCAAGAACAGCCAGCGAACAGTCCAGTTGGCCTTTGCTGAGGACTTTTGCTGAGGGACTGAGTTACATTATGTCTACGTGGGGTCCTGCCCCATGCCACCACCCAAAAGCTGCCACCCAGATCTGACATCTGAAAGCTGAACATGTGTGGTAACACAGAGCCAAGAGGACCGAGTGGAGAAAAGCTTGGGCACAGTAATGTGTAGTGTTTAATAATGAATTCAGGAAACTTCCATTGGCCCCTCTGACCCTGAGGTGGGAGGCAGTGTTCATTTGGGGAAATTCCTTTAAGTCAAACCCAGCATGGACAGGGCATGCTGACTCGCTCATTGTCAAGTGACATTTTCTTTTCAATGAACAATTTAAATGAGAGAGTCCTTCAAAGTGGCTTTAAGAACCCATGCCAGTTGTTGCAGCAAAGGTCACAGGTGGTTGAGAATTTTAAATGGCAGGGCTAGGGAAATGGAAAGACTGCTTCAAACAAAAAACAAGAACCATAATTTATATTCACATAGTATTTTTGTAATTCTATTCAACTCTATTTTCTTCCCCAGACAATTGCTCTCACTTTTTAGTTTTTGTCCCACAGTGATTTTATGTGAAGGACCACTGTGGGAACTGGGCCTTTGACAGTTTTTCAGAGTGTTTCTGAACTGGATTGACTGGCCCCTTTGTAACAAATCCGTTTCCTTCGAGGGTGTCTAAAGAAAGACACATTGGTGGAACCAAACAGATCCATACATACACACCAGAGCTGGAAAGGAATGGCTTGGGCTTACAGTAGCCCAGCAGTAGTAGGCAATGGCCACAAAAACTATCTCTACACATTGGCTCAGACTGAATCTTAGTTCTGACTGTATACCATTCCAGTTTTGACCCTTGTTAATGCCATAAATTGCTTTTTAAAAGTAAAAATGCTGTTATCCTAGCACTGGAAAGGTAGAGAAGATCAGGAGTTCAAGGTGATCATGGGATACATAGCAAGTTGGAGACCAGCCTGGGCTGAACGAGACCTTGTCTTAATCAATCAGTCAATATGAGATGGCAGATGAGGTATTTCATCAGAATGAGAGAAAGAGACATATAAGGTTGAGTGGAGTTCTGTGGAGATGACGTAATTAATATCCATCAGACCCTGCATTCCATCTTCAGTACTAAAGAAAATGATTACAACCCTGTAATTACAATCTCTAAATAATAAAGTAAAATAACAGCTCCCTTTAGCTTGAATTTTAAAGGAAGTTATATTTTTCCAAGTGAATACCTAATGTAAGCTGCTTTGAATGCTAAGTAAATTCTGATATAACACAGATAACGTGAAATAACCTACACTTACATTCATGCATTTGCCTTGGTTTTTACCTGAGCTTTATAGAAAGAGGCTTAAAAACAAACAAGTTCTTACTTAGAAGGTGCAGTGCCAAGGGAAGTTGTGAGGTGCCTTAACTGCATGCTATGTCAGAGGGGATGACTGGCTTATTAAAATGGCTCCTCTGTTCTCTCTCCTATCTGTGCTCTGACAGACATACAGAAGAAAGCCAGCGAAGAAAGAGATGCAAGAGCAGCCTGCAGGGAAAGAGGTGAAGAATGGTTTGCCCAAAGCCCCCTTCATTGCAGCTAACGGTGTGACAAACAAGAAGGTGCAATAAATGAAGTCACGGGAAAAGCATAAAAAGTGCAGCAGCCCCACAGATGAGCTTGTTTTAAAGCAAAGACTGAATTGAAAGTTGTGTTTTAGCATAAACTAATTCCTTTTGAGTTTGTAAATCACTTGTACCCAGAATGTATTATAATACATTGCTATTAGGTTACTCTATTAACTGAAGCGATGCCAACCTCTACAAACCTCAGAACAGGTGCAGCAGCCCGTCCCTCCTGAGCTCTTCATAATGCCTTATTCGCACAGAAAACCAGGAGACATGGGCTTTGTTTTCATGGCAAGTCTTCAGAGTTAATTTTCTTTAGATTACATGTGTAAAATAAAATGTTAATTATATTGTAAAGGCCAGGGTCTTCTCTAGTCCATGTCAAGCAATAACTGTCAGAGCATAAATCGATGGTCAGTCCACTTGCTCTTTAAGGCATCAACCCTAGGAAGTGCTTAAATGGGGTCCTTAACAAGACAGAATCTAGCATCATGTCTCCCTTGCTGAAGCCAGGGAGTCTGCTACAGTTTCTAACCACTCTGATTCTAAATTCAGTGACCACAGTGATGAGATTTGTTCATCTTTCAACATAGTTTGAGAACTAGTCATTCTATGAACGAACAACTTCTTGAGCTGGGTGGTATACACCCGTGATCCCAAGTGTTGAGACAGCCTGGGCTACATGGGTGCAAGAAGACCCTGTCTCAATCAGAAAACAAGTTTCTTTTGCCAAATCATCATAACTCAGGGGCTTTGGGCAGGAGCCGTCTCTGTTTCAATTGGCTTCCTTACTCATGCTTTCCTGCCTAACTCCCTTGCTAGTCTGGATCCACAGAGTCGTGTCTCCATATCAAAAGCTGTGTCTACATAGAGCTGCCATGCTTTTTCTGAGCAAAGGCTGGAGTCCAAGTTCAGTTGGCACTGAAGTGCAACTGGAATACTTACAAATCATAATCAACAGAGGCAAGACAGACATCACCTTTGTCAACTGTTGCTTCTGAGCCGACTCATGAATTTTATCCCAAGTAGTTGCTATCAGTCTTCATAAGTTTAAGTTTCAGAAAATAGAAAAGGATGTAGTCATTGGAAAGATCCCATGGGCTGGGAATTAGCCACCCTGAGAATGTGTCTGGCCCAAGCAGCGTACCCTTTCCATGCTCAGAACTGTGGTCTCCCCTGAGAAGCCAGTTCAGAGGCAGACCACGGCCCTGGCCACTGCCTTTCCACCACTGTTAAAAACTGTACCTAGCATGAGACAGTACAAACTCCAAAACATGACTCATTAACTTCGACTATTTCCCCTCCATTTTAGCAAATATGTACTTGGGTCATGGCTCTGGCATCCAGCCACATGGTAGGCTTTTCTTAAGTGCCAACAGTAGCACCTGCCTACCCTTGTCTTCCTTTCTGGGCAAGCTCCCATTTTAACTTTTCCCTGTTTAAAAAAAATGGTACTGACTTTTTAAACTTGTAAGTATACCGCTTTTCTCAGTGGTAGTCCCTGTCCTGTGCCATCCCTCATTGTCATTCCTGTTGAACAGACTCCTCCTGTCTGGTGACCACCTAATATTCAATGTATTTTCTCAAACTGATCTGCTCCCAGGTGCTTAACCACCATCCCTAGTAGCTTAGACTCAAGCTAGTGAGTTATTCTTTCCCAAGAATTCATTTTATGGGTTATCTCCGAGTGTGTCACTGTTCTTCTGTGACAAGGCACAGGTTAGCCAAAGGGGAAAACCCCCTGGTGAAACTGGAGTTCAGTTTTTGTTCTCGAACATGGCCTGTAATTGGTTACTGAAATGAATTCTGGGCTAAAACTGAGACTGAAGAGGCCTCACTGGTCCTTGCACCCGCATTGCTCTTACTGGCCAGTCCAGCACACCTGCTGTTGGGATGTTTGCAGGACTTCACATCTGTGGAGCACAGTGGACGTCAGTTTTGTATAGCAGTTCAATAATGGCAGCTTGAAGAACCAGCCAGCTTTAAATCTCCCAGAGCAAAGCTCAGTACAACACTCAGCCTTAAACCACTCCAGGGCCAACAAGACATGCAGAGCTATGAAACCTGAGCTGCAAAACTGGGATCTGGTAAATATTTAACCCATTTATTCTTACTGTGAATTTTCTAAAATAGAAGTATAAAAAATGTCTATCTCTATAATCTGATAAAACAGTTTCCCAAGTAAATCCCCTTTTATTCATGAGAATAAAAGTACTTGGGAACTAAAATACCTTAATTTCCCCAGCTTTTAAAATAAAATGGAATGTTTGCTGAATGTAATTAAGCATAGAAAATGTCAACCTGTCAGAATTATATTTATACATATTGGTGGATAAGTTCCTGTCTTCCCACATCAGAGAATTATTTTTTTACCAAAATAGAATTTTGTAAGAGACCATTCTAGTTCTTCCCAACATTCCTGTGTCATTTAAGAACATTAGTAGAGGTCACTTCTCTGGGAATTGAGGGTTTTACTTTTTGTTTTCCTTTGAAAGTACTGCATCTAAAGAACACAGTATCATGACTGGGGTGAAAGGGAGGCAGAAGCCATTTTTCTTTTAGATAAAAAGCATTCTGTGTGATTGTTGTATAATAAATTGATTTTTACGCTAAAACGTGTTGCACTTTTTCTTATTTGGCTCAAAGAAGGTAAAATGTGGGCCTGTGTGGTATTCTAAGTGGTCTATTATTGGGGGATTATTTTTACCAATAAAGTGATTTTTAGTGATTAATCTTAGATTTTCAATTCATTTCAACAAGCAGTGTTACTGACATTGTTAATACAGTATTTATATAATGAATGAGATAGGAAGGCTGGGATTAAATGGAAATAGTGAAAACAAGTCAAATAAAAATCTTGTGTAAAGCTTCACCAAGAGGATAGATAAAGGGGAGGATAAGATAGATGGACTTGAAGACAAGGTTGGGATTTGGGACATTCCAATAAAGACAGAGATTAGTTGGTCAAGAGACATGGACAGGACTTACAGGACACTCGGAAACAACCACATCATGGGCATAAAAGAAAGTGAATTCCCTTCTAAAGGAATAGAAAACATTTTAAATGATGCCACAGCAGAAATTTCCTTAAATTAGGCAAAAAAAAAGCCTATGTAGATACTGAAGGCATTTAGAAAAGAAACAGACAAGACATTTTCATGTCATAATTAACTCACTGAATACTGACAACAAAGACAGTATAGTGATAGTGATCAGAGAGAAGCAGCAACTCACATGACAGAGGCAGGCCTGTCACAGTAACCACAGACTCGACAGAAACTAGGAAAGCTGCAGTGGTCTAGAGAGCACTTGGATACAGGAGCGGGGAGGCTCTTGGGATGATACAGGAGCAGGGAGACACTTGGAACAATGCAAGTTTTTTAAAAACAACAACTGCCAATATAGACTACTATACCCAGAAAGGCTATCAGTCATAATTGGGAAAAAAATCCATAAAAAGAAATAGGTCAGCCTAAGGACTATGCATGGGGGAACCTATCCAGGCAGACCAGCCCATCCAGAGTCTGCCAGCATCGAGGTGCTAGTCCTGCCTCCACCCATGGCAAGAGGAGAGTCATCAGAGTATTACACCTGCTTGCACACACCGGAAGAGAACCTTGGACCCATACCCACAGTCAACAACAGAAAGATCAATATGACACCACCAGAGACTAGGGACTCCACACCAGCAAGACCTGAACATCCCAACACAGATGAAGCAGAAGAGAATGACCTTAAAAACAACTTCATGAAGATGATAGACACCCTAAAAGAGGAAATGAGAAAATCCTTTAAAGAAATGGAAGAAAAAAATCAATAGATTCATAGACCAAAGAAAATCTTAAGTCCAACAAATCCCTAACACAAAATGTCCAGGAAATATGGGACACTATTATTCTTAGGCCAAACCTAAGAATAATAGGTTGAATATGTTTTTCATATTCAAAGGTGAAGAAAACATATTCAACAAAATCACAGAAGAAAACTTTCCCAACCTAAAGAAAGACATGCCAATGAAAATACAAGAAGCTTACAGAACACCAGAGTGAACCACAAAAAAGTCCCCTTGCCACATAATAATCAAAACAACAAGCATACAGAATAAAGAATATTAAGAGCAGCAAGGAAAAAGGCCAATTAACATATAAAGGCAAACCTATCAGAATTACACCTGACTTCTCCATGAAAACTCTGAAATATAAATATGTGGATAGATGTTTTAACAACACTAAGAGACCACAGATGCCAGCCCAGACTGCTATACCCAGCAAAGCTTTCAATCACTATAGATGGAGAAAACAAGATATTCCATGACAAAACCAGTTTTAAACAATACATGTCCACTAATCCAGCACTATAGAAAGTTCTGGAAGGAAAACTCCAACCCAAGGAAGTTGACTATACTCACAAAAACATAGAAAATAGATAAAAACCCACTTTACCAAAAGACAAAGAAAAAAAGAGGGGGGGACTCTAGGCATCTGGTCTGGTCTGAAACTGCGGCCACACCCCTTTGGGTGTGTCTTCAGGCGGATGGAAGCAAAAAGAGAGGAGCTTGAGGGTGGCTTTCCTTTGTGCGTGCTTTGTGTTGGATCAGCGGATCCAGTAGGAAGAGCAGGGAAACATTCTGGTGGTCCTTTGTATTTTTCTATGTAATTGCCCCCAATAAACACCCATTTATCATTTATCTTGGGTCTAGTGATATAATTACTTCCTCGCCTTCAGTTGGCACCCAATGTTTTCTTGGGTAGGTCCCTGCAACCACCTGGTGGCTGGCTGTACAGCCCATGGCTTTTGCATTTTGCTCCAGCTGCTAAGTTGGCTGCACAGTTTCTGTGGCCTGCCTGGGGAAAAGCCAGTACTTTGCTGTGCCTTGGATTTGCAGGTGCGCACCTGTGGAAAATAGCCCCAAACTTTGAGTCACAGTGATTTTCCTTCCACTTGATTTGCCTGCCTGACTGCAAGGTTGCCTATGAGCCAACAATCACCCAGATCTCCACATTTCAGGAATCTACTTAAGGTAAATTGACTGCCCATAGCAATGGCAGATAATATTACAATACAGGAAGTGAAAACGTTTTGGTTTCTTATATGGATGGGATTTTAGAAAAGGCTTACAACCTACCTGGAATGTATTTATTATCCATGGTGACTATTAGCTTCACAATCCATAAAATATTCTTTTTTTTTTTTTTTGGTTTTTAGAGACAGGGTTTCTCTGTGTAGCTTTGGAGCCTATCCTGGCACTCGCTCTGGAGACCAGGCTGGCCTTGAACTCACAGAGATCTTCCAGCTTCAGCCTCCCGAGTGCTGGGGTTAAAGGTGTGCGCCACCCACACCCAGCCCATAAAATATTCTTAAAGAAATGATTTGACAATAGAGCTAAGAATGAGGAACTTACAGAAACCATACAAACTTTACATACTAATAATGTTTAGATAAAAAGATTCAGAACATTGAAAATATTAATGGTGATTTAACAAACAGAATGCAAAATATGGAACATAAAACTGACCAGCTAACAGAAAAAATTTGTTCCATGTCTGAGACTAATGACAAGCTAGCAGATAGAACATTGTTCCTGGAAGGCAATTTACATGTCATTCAGATAATCTCTAAGGATGAGAATATTAAATCTTTAGGATCATATATAAGTGAAGAGAACAAGAAACTGACTGATTTAATGAAGTTCCTAGTAATTTATACTGTCCAGGAAATTAAAAAACTCAGAGAAACAATGGTGAATAGATTACAGGCCATAGAACTGTACAGGCTGATACACCAGAAGCAGAGGTACAAATCATAGAGAATGAAAATGATTTAACATTACCTGTATCATTAAGAGTCAGGGATGACCTACCTAAGGTCATTACATCATCCCTGATGGTTTACCCCATTATGGTCACTGAAAAACCAGCAACTAAACAACACCCAAAAGGATTTGTCAAATGTCATTGGGAGCCAATATGTATGAAAGATTTAAAAGGTATAGAGGAAGCAGTAGCCTTTTATGGCATGCATTCACCATATATGAGGCAATTAGAGTCATGGTCAACAAGAAATAAGGTGAGCCCTAAGGATTGGGGCCAATTAATCTCAGCTGTCCTTGAACCTGCATCTCAAATTGAATGGTGGGCTTTATTGGAGGGAAGAGGCCAAAGCACTTGAACTTCAAGGCCTAAAGAAAGGTTATGAAGCTCCCCAAGATAAAATTCTTGGTGGGGTTCTTTATGCTGATGGAGAGACTCAAGCTGCATGTGATGACCACATCTTGTCCATATGCTCTATAGCAGCTCTAAATGCTTGGGATAAGATTCAAGAACCAGGGGAAAGAATTGAGTCCCATACTAAAATGTTAGAAGACCTGAAGGAATGTTATAGTGTATTTTTGCAAAGACTGACTAGAGCAGTTCAAATAGGGGTAGCAGATCCAGAAGCTAAGCTAATATTCATAGAATTAATAGTTTACGAGAATGCTAATACACAATTCAAAAAGGTGCTTTGGCCTTTAAAGATCACATCAGCATCACTGGATGAATGGACCCTGCACCTAGCCAATATTAAGTCTAATGATTATGACACTGAGACCTTGGGTAACTGTCCAGGTAGCCTCCTGTTTCTGTCTTCACTTGTACCTTTGGAAGTTGTATGCTTGGACTTCCAGACTACCCTAGGACTGTTATTTTCTTTCTCAGGTCTTTGATGAGGCTGAAAACTAGACAGTCATAGCAATATCCTCTCTTATCTTAGATAGACAAGATTTAGACTTTCCAGATTAAGACAGCTAACAGAGTAATCTCTGTCATGATTTTACCCTGATACAGGACATGTATACTGGAAATGTAGTGTATATCTATTGCTTAATGTTGCTCTTACTGATAGTAGGTTTTAATTTGTGCATGTTTGCTTTTCCTGGAGTATATTTGTTATCATTGTATATAGTTTTTGCATCAGGCTTACATTAAAAGGGGAATTGTAGGCATCTGGTCTGTGGACCTAAAATGGCAGACACATCCTTGCCTTCATAATTCCACACACAATACCACCACCACAAACAAATCCAAAACAAACAAGAATTAACAGTCAATGGTCATCAATAACACTCAAATTAATGGTCTTAACTCACCTATAAAAAGACACAGGCTAAAAATGGATACAAAGACAGAATCCATCCTTCTGCTGCAAACAAGAAACACAACTCAACTTCAAAGACAGACATTTCCTCAAAGTTAAGGGTTGGGAAAAGATTTTTCCATCAAATGAATCCAAGAAACAAACTGGTGTAGCTATCCTAATATCTAACAAATTAGACTTCAAACTAAAATCAATCAAAAGAGATAAAGAAGGTAATTTCATATTCATCACAGGAAAAATCCATCAAGATGAAGTCTCAATTCTGAACATCTATGCCCCAAATATAAAGACATCCACATTCATAAAAGAAACAGTACTAAAACTCAAATCACACATAAAATCTCACACACTTATAGTGGGAGACTTCAACACCCCACTCTCACCACTACATAGGACCACCAGACAGAAACTTAACAAAGGAACTAACAGAATTTATGACCCAATTTTGGGTTTAACAGACTTCTACAGAACATTACATCCAAACACAAAGGAATATACCTTCTTCTCAGTGCCACATGGAACCTTCTCTAAAATCAACCAGATACTCAACAACATAGCAAAGCTCAACAAGTACAAAAAATTGGAATAGCCCCCTGTATCTTATCAGACAACCATGCTTTAAAGTTAGAATTCATCAACAACACAAACTGCAGAAACCCCACAAACTTGTGGAAATTGAACAGTGCGCAATTGCACCATTCCTGGGTCAAGGAAGAAATAAAAAAAGAAATGAAAGACTTCCTAGAATTCAATGAGAATGAAGACAAAACATACCCAAACTTATGGAACACTTTGAAAGCAGTGCTAAGAGGAAAGTTCATAGCACTAAGTGCCCATGTGAAGAAACTGAAGAATAGTCATACTAGAGAATTAACAGCACAACTGAAAGCTCTAGAACAAAAAGAAGCAAATTCACCCCAGAAGAGTAGACCCCAGGAAATAATCAAATTGAGGACTGAAATCAATAAAATAGAAACAAAGAAAACAATACAAAGAACCGATGTAACAAAGAATTGGTTCTTCAAGAAAATCAACAAGAGGGACAAATGTTTATTCAAACTAACCAAAAGGCAGAGAGAGAACATGCAAATTAAGAAAATCAGAAATGAAAAGGGGGAAATAACAATGGACACTGAGGAAATCCAGAGAATCTTCAGGTCATACTTTGAAAACCTATACGCCACAAAATTTGAAAACTTAAAGGAAATGGACAATTTTCTGGATACATATCACTTATCAAAATTAAATCAAGATCAGACAAGCAGTTTGGAAAGACCTATAGCCCCTAATGAAATAGAAGCAGTCATCAGAAGTCTCCAAATTTAAAAAAGCCCAGGGCCAAATGGTTTCAGTGCAGAATTCTACCAGAAATTCACAGAACAGCTAATACCAATTCTTCTCAAAGTGTTCCACACAATAGAAGAGAAGGGTTGATAGAGGAAGTACTTCCGTGTATGTTTATCTTATTGATTGTTAAATAAAATACTGTTTGGCCAATGAGACAGCAAGTTAGACAGGACTAGGAGTCAAAGAGGATTCTGGGAAATGTAGTAGAGAAGTGGTAATCCAGGCAGGAAGTGACATAGCAAGGAGACTCATATTTAAGCAAAGGAAACAGGAAGGGTTTCTCTTTTTTTCCCCTTCAACTCCTCCAGTGGCAGGATGTGAGCCACGGGCAAGAGAGGGTGCCAGCAAAAGGCATCCTCTATAAAGATAAGTCTTATAACATATATAGATTTATGATAATTAAGACTGAGCTAGCAGATGAGAAGTCTTAGTCATTGGCCAAGCAGCTTTGAACCTAATAAAAGTTTCTGTGTATTCATTTGGGCCCTAACTTGGGCAGGCGGCTGGCATAAGGCACACATGTGGCGGTGGGGCTCGGGTGGCTTTTGGCAGAAAGATTTATCGTAACAAAGGGTCATTGCCAAACTCTTTTTACAAGGCTACAATTACCTTGGTACCCAAGCCACACAAAACACAACTAAGAAAGAGAACTACAGACCAATAACCCTCATTAACATTGATGCAAAAATATGCAATAAAATACTGGCAAATTGAATCCAAGAACACATCAGAAAAATCATCCACCATGATCAAGTAGGCTTCATCCCAGGGATGCAGGGATGGTTCAACATATGAAAACCCATCAATGTAATCCACCACATAAACAAACTGAAAAAGAAAATCCACATGATCATCTCACTAGATGCTGAAAAAGCCTTTGACAAAAACCCAACACCCCTTCATGATAAAGGTCTTGGAGAGATCAGTGATAACAGGAACATAACTAAATATAATAAAAGCAATATACAGCAAACCAACAGCCAACATCAAACTAAATGGAGAGAAATTCAACTTGATTCCTCTAAAATCAGAAACAAGACAAGGCTGTCCACTCTCCATATCTCTTCAATATTGTCCTTGAAGTTCTAGCTAGAGCAATAAGATGACAAAAGGAGATCAAGGGGATACAAACTGGAAAGGAAGAAGTCAAACTCTCGCTATTTGCAGATGATATGATAGTCTACATAAGTGACCCAAAAAACTCTATCAGGGAACACCTACAGCTGAAAAACACATTCAGCAAAGTGGCAGAATATAAGATTAACTCAAAAAATCAGTAGCCCTACTAAATACAGATGATAAATGAGCTGATAAATTAGTGAAACATCGCTCTTTATAATAGCCACAACCAACATAAAATATCTTCGAGTAAGGCTAACCAAACAAGTGAAAGACCTGTATAACAAGAACTTTGAGTCTTTAAAGAAAGAAATTCAAGAAGATACCAGAAAATGGAAAGATCTCCCATGCTCTTGGATAGGTAGGATCAACACAGTGAAAATGGCAATCTTGCCAAAAGCAATCTACAGAGTCAATGCAATCCCCATCAAAATCGCAGCAAACCATTCACAGACCTTGAGAGAACAATACTCAACTTTATATGGAAAACCAAATACTCAGGATATCCAAAACAACCCTGTACAATAAAGGAACTTCCAGAGGCATCACCATCCCTGACTTCAAGCTCTATTATAGAGCTATAGTCCTGAAAACAACTTGGAATTGGCACAAAAATAGACAGGTAGACCAATAGAATTGAATTTAAAACCATGATATTAACCCACACACCTATGAACACATGATTTTTTTATAAAGAAGCTAAAATTATTCAATAGAGAAAGCATCTTCAACAAATGGTGCTGGCATAACTGAATGTTGGTGATGGGGGAAGTCCTTCTGTGTATATGTTTGTCTTATTTGTTGATAAATAAAGCACTGTTGGCCAATAGGGAAGCAAGATAGGTGGGGCTAGAAGTTGAGGAGGATTCTGGGAAATGTAGTAAGGAGGGGAGTCGCCAAGTGATCCTGGGGAAGAGAGGACACATGCTGCTGGCATCCTTGATAAGCCTTTATAAAATCTTTATAATCTATAAAATCTTTATAATCTATAAAATATATAGATTAATGGTTATGGTTGATACTTGAGACAGAGCTAGCACATAAGAAATCCTAGTCACTGGCCAGCAGCATTGTAACTAATATTAATCTCTGTGTGTTATTTGGGGGCCCTAATGTGGCGGTGGAACTCAGGCGACTGGCAGAAAGAGTTATTGTTACATACTGGTGTGTAGAAGACTGCAGATAGATCCATATCTATTGCCGTGCACAAAACATAAGTCCAAATGGATCAAATACCTCAACAAAAATCCAGTCACACTGAACCTCTTAGAAGAGAAAGTAGGAGGTACCCTTGAAGAACGAATTGGTACAGGAGACTGCTTCCTGAATATAACATCAGTAACATAGACACTGAGATTGACAATTAATAAATTGGGACCTCCTGAAACTGAGAAGCTTCTGTAAGGCAAAGGACACAGTCAATAAGACAAAACAGCAGCCCACAGAATGGGAAAAAATATTCATCAACCCCACATCTGACAGAGGGCTAATTTCCAAAATATACAAAGAACTCAAGAAACTAGTCACCAAAACACCAACTAGTCCAATTAAAAAGTGGGGTACAGAACTAAATAGAGAATTCTCAATAGAGGAATCTAAAATGGCTGAAAGACACTTAAGAAAGTGTTCAACATCCTTAGCCATCAGGGAAATGCAAATCAAAACAACTCTGAGATACCATCTTGCTCCTGTCAGAATGGCTAAAATCAAAAACACCAATGACAGTTTATGCTGAAGAGGATGTGGAGAAAGGGGAACACTTCTCCACTGCTGGTGGGAGTGCAAACTCATACAGCCACTTTGGAAATCAGTATGGCTATTCCTCGGGAAAATGGCAATCAGTCTACCACAAGATCCAGCAATTCCACTCTTAGGCATATACCCAAAAGATACACATTCATACAACAAGGACATCTGTTCAATCATGTTCATAGCAGCCTTATTTGTAATAGCCAGAACCTGGAAGCAACCTAGATGCCCTCAGCTGAAGAATGGATAAAGAAAATATGGTACATTTACACAATGGAGTACTACTCAGTGGAAAAAAAAAAAAAACAATGGAATTTTGAAATTTGCAGGCAAATGGATGGAACTAGAAGAAACCATTCTGAGCAAGGTAACCCAGTCACAAAAAGACAAACATGGTATGTACTCACTCATATATGGAAATTAGACATAGAGCTAAGGATTACCAACCTACAATCCACACCGCCAGAGAAGCTAGGAAACAAGGCAGACCCTAAGAGAGACATGCATGCCTCCCCGAAGAAGGGGAAAGGGACAAGATCTTCTGAGAAAATTGGTAGCACGGGGGGGGGGTGTGTGGAGGGGGGTGAGGAAGCTAGGAGGATGAGAAGGGGAGAAGGGGAGAAAAGGAGGGGAGATGAGGACATGAGGGAACAGGAAGGTTGAGTCAGAGGAAGAATAGAGGAGAGCAAGAAAAGAGATACTATAATAGAGGGAACCATTATAGGTTTAAAGAGAAATCAGCCACTAGGGAAATGTCCAGAGATCTATAAGCATGACCCCAACTGAGAATCTAAGCAATAGTGGAGAGGCTACCTTAAATGCCCTTCCCCTATAATGAGATTGATGACTGCCTTATATGCCATCCTAGAGCCTTCATCCAGAAGCTGATGGAAGCAGAAGCAGACACCCACAGTTAAACCCTGAGCCGAACTCCTGGAATCCAGTTCCAGAGAGGGAGGGGTGATGAGCAAAGGGTTCAAGACCAGGCTGCAGAAACCCACAGAAACAGCTACCTGAACAAGGGGTAGCTCATAGATCCCAAACTGATATCTGGGAAACCAACATAGGACTGACACAGACCCCTGAACGTGGGTGTCAGTTAATAGGCCTGGGCTGTCTACGGGGCTTCTGATTGTGGATCAGTATTTATCCCTAGTATACAAATGGACTTTGGGAACCCATTCAACATAGAGGAATATTCTCTCAGCCTAGACCCCAGGGGAGCTCATAGGCCCTGCTCCAAATGATATGACAGAATTCTAAGAGCCCCATGGAAGGCCTCACCCTCTCTGGGGCGCATAAAAGGAATGGGATAGGGGATTGGTTGGGGGCAGGGGAGGAGGGGAGGGAGAGGGAACTGGGACTGACATGTAAAACAAGATTGTTTCTAATTTAAATTTAAAAAAAAAAAGAAAAAAATAGGTTGACAGAATTTGTGACCACTAAAGTCAGCTCTACTGAAGATACTTGAGGAATTATTTTTTTTAACTGAAGAGAAAGATAAACACATCCATGGGGTTGCAGTGAAGAATGAACTGCTCTTGGATAACAGTTAAGCAAAAAGAGGAATAGAAAACCACCAAATAATACAAAGTCAAGGTGATGACAGGAAATTATATACGCCTTTCCATGACGCTAAATATTAATGGTTTCAATTCTCCATTCAAAAGACGATGATGTGACCTGGAAAGGTGGGTCTGTGGGTAAAGTGAAGGTGAACAAGCATGAAGACCTGGGTTCAGATCCCCAGAACCCTTTTACAATCCATACACACTAGTAACTACGCCCCACCCCTGGGGTGGAGCGAGAAAAGACCTCAGCGGTTCCCTGGCCAACCCAATCAACTGGTTGTTTACTTGGCTACTCAGAAACTTTTCAATTTCATAAAGTGTTATTTGTCAGCAAGAGATGCTGTCTCGAAAACTACATAGACTTGATGGAGGAAAAGTAATTCCTCATCAGCCTCTGGCCTGGGTTGTGTCAGGAGTCGGTCTCACCCCCCTCACAGAAGGAACTCACCAGGGACGCTGAATCCACCATCAAGCCCTTGCTCAGCTGGCTACTTCATGCTATTGTTCACATGCTGTCTGATGGGGTGGGGGGGGAGCACAGGTGTAGGAGGAAGCAGGAAGTGTGAATGGAGGACAGGGGACACCTTGGGTCCTCCTGCAATAGGGAATAAACTCGGACCATACTTACCTACCTGATTACTCTGGTCATTTATAGTCTCAAATCCCACAGAATCTGTGCCATGAGCCTTGGAAAGGACTGACTTCCCTCTGTCCTTGCCACAGATAGGGGATGGTGCAGGGGCTGGGAGTAGAAGGGTCACATGCAACATAGGATCCTCCACGCTGATGGGGGGGGAGGACATTTAGATGCGCAAATGCCAGGAACTATCATGTTGCATGCCAAGCAGTGAGCAGGGTCCTGGGGACAGAGAAAATTCTTAGAAAAGCTGCTATGGAGCATGGAAGGTCAGACACAGAGGAGTGGTAGCTACCAGGACTCAAGCTGAGTTCAGAGAGGGCAGTGGAGCCCCTGTGGTGAGCAGAGCATCATTCCTCTCTGAGTCAAAAAGGAAGTGGGCATTGATCCAAAGATGGAAATGGTCCCAAAGTACCATCCAAAGTCATTAGAGTTCGGGTGAGGAGGTCGCTTAGGGCCAAAGAGTCTACTGTCTCCCCAAATCACATCCATGCCCACATCAGTCATCTATGGTGCTACTCTCCAGGCCACGCCAGGCCCAGGCTGCTCGCACACAGCCCAGCACTGTGCTTGGAAAGCTGTTTTCTCCATTTATTTGTATAATTGGTTGATTCTCATTGATCTCTTCAGAACGGCATTCCCATGAGGGCAGGGCAACAGCAACACTGCACCTTCATCCAAGCTCAGGGTAGACTCTGGTTGGCTTTTCAAGACCTGCCATTGTCACTCATATGTGTCTCCCTCCTTTCATTCCTGTCATGGGTCTGAGTCTCAAACATTCCCACAGACTCACATTTTGAACACCTGGCTTTAGTCTGGTGGCATTATTTTAGGGGATTGTGATGCCTTGAGACGGGGACCCACTGAGAGAAGTAAGCCAGTAGAACCGGGCCTTTGAAGGACTGAGCCTGGCCCATCTTTCTAGATATTCTCTACTCTCTCGGATGCAACAAGAAGGGAAGATCTGTCACTTGTTCCCCACCATTCTGGATTGAACCCTGTAAACAATAGCTGGAGATAAGCTTGCTGTTTCTCTTACATACTTTGTTCACAGCAATGCAAACACAGCTAGTGTACTTAAGTATGCTGTAGTTAGAGCCTTCACCATAGCAATAGCCTCTTCCAAGTACACTGGATTTCACTGCATACATCGTCGTCTTCCTAAGCCACTGTGTTAATTTTATTATTCTCTAGCAAAAGTTCTCACCTATGGCATCAGTCCTCCCAATCATGTAAGTACATGAAGGTTAGTGTGGGCCTAGACAAACTTCAGTCCCTAGAATACTTTGTAGTTCATGACCTGCCATACTACATCTGGCCATATTTATCTCTTTCTCAGTACTAAGAAACCCATCCATACCCTGAAAGATATATTTCAAATAGTTCCTCTCCTCCAGGAAGCCATTCTTGATTACCCAGTAAAAATGACCTCTTTCCTTGTGACTTTGCCAGTGTAAGTTATAATTGACAGTGTGTGTCACATACAAGGAGTCACCTGGATGCCCTTTTGTGCCCCACAGATAAGTCCTTAGCATCTACAGTCACATATCACTATGCAACCTAGAGTTTTCCATATAAGCTAAACTAAGGGTTTTCTAGAGAACAGTGCTCCAATGTGTGTCCCCAGTTTAAGGAGGTCACATGTTCTCTTTAGGTGTCTGTCAGTAATAGCAGTGAAACCCACAAAGTACTGTTTCATCAGAAGTGATGAGCCTTAAGCTGGATGTTTCTAAATGAAGAACAGTTAACTTTATTAATTGATCATTTTTTGAAAGATTTTATTTTTAATTGTATGTGTGTGTGTGTGTGCGTGCGTGCGTGCATGCGTGCGTGCGTGCGTGCGTGTGTGTGTGTGTGTGTGTGTGTGTGTGTGTGTGTGTGCGCGCGCGCACATGCATGTACATGCACATCACTGGTTAATTTTCTGTACTTAAAAATATATGTGCTCCTTAATAAATGGGACCTTATGAAACTGAAAAGTTTCTGTAAGGCAAAGTTCACTGTCAATAGGACAAAGCAGCAGCCTACAGAATGGAAAAAGATCTTCATCAACCTCACATCCAACAGAGGAATGATTTCTAAAATATATATATTATATAAAACTCAAGAAACTAGGTATCAACAAACCAAATAATCCAATTTAAAAATGGGGTACATATCTAAACATAGAATTATCAACAGAAGAATCTGAAATGTCTGAGAAACACTTAAGATGTTCAACATTTTATGATCTTCTCCCTCTACCCCTTGTCCTCCAGTGTTCTGTTAATATTATTTGTAATTTAGTTTGTAATTCGTTAAAAGAAAATATTCTCAAAAACAGATGTTCAACATCCTTACCCATTAGGGAAATGCAAATCAAAAAGACTCTGAGATTCCACCTTATACCTGTCAGAATGGCTAACATCAAAGACACAAGTGACATCATGCTGGAGAGGATGTGGAACAAGAGGAGCACCCCTGCATTGCTGGTGGGAGTGCAAACTTGTGCAGCCACTCTGCAAGTTCATGTGGCAGTTTTGCAGAAAACTGGGAATCAATCTATGCCACAAGACCCAGCTATAGCACCCTTGGGCATATACCCAAAGGATGCTAATTTATACCACAAGGACAGTTGTACAACTATGTTCATAGCAGCTTTATTTGCAATAGCCAGAACCTGGAAACAACCTAAATACACTTCAGCTGAGGAGCAGATAAAGAAAATGTGGTACCTTTGCACAATAGAGTATTACTCAGCTGTTAAAAAAACAACAACAAGGACACCAGGAAATTTGAAGGCAAATGGATGGAACTAGAAAAAAATCATCCTGAGTGAAGTATCCAGATCCAGAAGACAAATACAGTATGTACTCACTCATAAGTGGATATTAGCTACAAAGTAAAGAATAACTATGCTATAATCCACAGACCCAGAAAGACTAGGTAACAAGGAGGGTTCATGGGGGTATACCCGGATCTCCCTAGGAAGGGGAAATAGAAGAGATTTTGTAAGTGGACTGAGAGGTGGGAGAGTACTTAAAGAGACCACTGGATGCGGTGGGGAGGCATTTCTAGGTTAGGTAAAAACCTGGCACAAGGAAATCTCCCAGGAGTCTACAAGAATGATCCCAACTAAGGCTCCTAACAATAGCAGATACATGGCCTGAACTGGCCAACTCCTGTGACCAGGAAAGACTTCAAGTAGAGCAAGTGGGAAACCACCCCAGCCACAGTCTGTCCTACTGATGGGATGTGCTAGGGTAAGGGTGGCCTAGAGACAAAGAAAGTGGCCAACCAATGAGCTATCTAGTCTAAAATCCACACCAGGAAAGTAAGCCCACCCCTGACACTACCTGGAGTACCAGGACCCACAGGATGGATGATCTGGAGACCTAGGACAAAACCAAACAGAACTAGAGGGGAAAATGTCAGTGTAATGATGCCTAACAATATTCTACTATACACATATATTGGTGCCTAGCCCAATTGTCATCAGAGAGGCTTCATCCAGCAACTGACAGAAACAGATGCAGACCCACAACCAAACATTAGGTGGAACTCAGGGAATCCTGCAGAAGAGGGGGAGAAAGGACTGTAGGAGTCAGAGGGGTCAAGGACACCACAAGAAAACTCACAGAATCAACTAACCTGGGTTCATAGGAGCTCACAGAGACTGAACTAACAACCACGGAGCTTTCATGGGACTGACCTAGGCCTTCTGCATATATGTGACAGTTATATAGCTTGGTCCTCTGTGGGACTCCTAACAGTGGGAACAGTGGCTGTCTCTGACTCTTTTACGGGTTTCTGGGACCATACTCCTTATACTGGGTCACCTTGTCCAGCCTTACTACATGGGGAAGTACTTAGTCTTTCTGCAACTCGATATACCATGTTTTGTTGCTATGCATGGGAGACCTGCCCTTTCCTAACAGAAAAGATGGGGAGTGAACTGGTGGAGGACAGAGAGGAGGTTGTGGGGGGACTTGGAGGAGAGGAGGGAGGGGAAACTGCAGCCAGGTTGTAAGATAGATAGGTAGGTAGATAGATAGGTAGATAGACAGATAGATAGACAGACAGACAGACAGACAGACAGACAGCTTTAATTTAAAGAATATATGTGCTCTTATAAGCAAAAGCTTATGGCAGTGTACTAAAACACACTTCATTAAAAGTTATAAAGAAGAAAATTCAACAATTCAATTAGGATTGCATGTTGTATTAGGAAAAAACTATAAATTCATATGCAGCCTATAGCATAACTCACTGAGTTATATCAAGAACATACTGCTCCATGCACAGTCTCTCCTGATCCAGCCATAAACCATCTGACTTTGTGAGTGGCCTTAGACGATGTGTCTAACTTCTCTAAAGTAAATTCAGACGCTCCACTGTGCATGCAGGCCTCTGCAGACACCTCAGTGGAGACTTAGTGATGGTCTCAGGAGGAATATGTCACCTCTACTGAGCATGCGCTTTGGGACACAGAGCTGGAGAAGTGGGAATCTCTGAAGAGCAAACGTGTCTCCCTTATAATTTCATGTCAAACTGTTCTCATCTCTTTCTGTCTTCCAGTTATTTTTCCTTTAAAGGAGTTTATGAAATAATCTCTATGCAGACGTGGCTGAAGTTCTGTTTTCCACAAAACTTGAAAGCATTTCTCAAATTGAAATAAAGTTTACTCTATTTAAATGATAGGAAAAGTAAACCACTTGAAATGGCTAAACATCTTGGACTTTTCTATGACTGGACCAAGTTTGAATAGAAAGCTTAGTTTCTCTGAACAAATGAATAATATGTTACAAGCTGTGAACCTGCCTTATCCCTCCCTATCATACCACCCTTACTCAGCAGCTGCTAAGGGCTATTTGCTGATAGCATAACTCTGAAGGACAGCTCTTGGGCCAAGGCACCACAGACTCCATCTCCCTCCTCAGGTTATTGTACCTGGTGGAAAAGGAAAGGGGGGACAGTGATTAGTCAAGGTACAACCATCACACCTCTTGGGCCCTTAGCACTCACAGTCAACAAAAGACGCTCCTTTTTGGAGCCACATCTGTGATTCTGACATTCTTGGAGGTCACAATCTTAAACACAGCCCTTCAGTTCTATGCTTAACTGTTAGTAAGAAAGCAGAAAGGATGGAAACCAGGTGGGGAACCAATCAGCATGCTTCAGCAAGATAAGCTGTGGCTGCAAGTTTTCTGTTCCTCCCACCAATCCCCGCAGTCACTTATGAAATAACACTCTGAGGCTTACTATCCACTACAACTGTTTGGCCAATGGCTCAAACATACTACTGGCTAGCTTTCTCTTATAAATTAACCCATTTCTATTAATCTATGTATTGCCACAAGGTTGTGGCTTACTGGTGAAGCTCTGGCATGTTACTCCTTTGGTGGCTACAAGGCATCTCCCTGACCCCACCTTCTTTCTCTCCATAACTGTTTGGATTTCCTGCCTACCTATATTTTGCCTGGCCATTAGTCAAAACAGCTTTATTCATCAACCAATAAAAGCAACACATCACAGCATACAGGACATCCTGTATCAATAAGCTATAAATAAATATACTCCATATGCTATGACTTACCAAATTCTATGTACTTACCCAACCATGGTTATTATTTTGTAGATGGACTTATTATATAAATTGTTTTATGTACAAGGTTTTGCTTGCATGTATGTTTGCACACCACATGTGTGCAGTGCCAAAGGTGTCCTGAAGAGGGAATTGGATCCTGGGATTGGAGGATACAGATAGTTGCAAGCCTCCCTGTGGGTGCTGGGAATTGAATCTGGATCCTCTGGAAGAGCAGCCAGACCTCTTCACCATTGAGCCATCTCTCTAGTCCCATGTTGTCACTGTTATAATTTTATGGTGTGTGTGTGTGTGTGTGTGTGTGTGTGTGTGTGTGTGTGTGTGTGTGTGTATCACATATGTAGAGGTTGAAGATCAAATTTCAGGAGTCTTTCCTTCCACCATGTGGGTTCCAGAAACTGAACTCAGGTTTTCGGGCTCAGTGGCAAATGCCTTTATCTACTGAGCCATCTCACTGGTTTTGATATGGTAGGGGTGTGTCTGCATGCTGATCAGCCAATGGATCTCCATGTTTAGTGCAGTGTTTGATAGATGGGGCAGGCACTCAATTCTAAAGACTGAATGACTGACCCAAGAGCCTAATCAGGTTGGAGGAAGCTCAGAGCAGACAGGAAGTATAAAGCATCCGGATTTTTCAGCGCTTAACTCACAAGGACCAAACAATGTCAATTTTTCCACCTACCTGAGGATGCAGTCATAAAGCCAGGCCTTTGGTTTTTCTTATGAAGACTGAGTTTAGTTAAACCTGGAAGAAATTGATCCATCACTTATTACATTCACATTAGGCATGTTAAAGACAAGAACGTATATCTATTTATGTATCACAGGGTTATTCTGTAGATTGATACATGACAATGCTGGAGGAGGGTTTGTGGCAACCCAGTTGCCATCTATCTTTCTTTCTTTCTTTTTTTTTTTTTTTTTTTTTTTTTTTTGGTTTTTCCAGACAGGGTTTCTCGAACTCACTCTGTAGACCAGGCTGGCTTCATTTATATTTCCATTTGGGTCTATTTTAGGAATTGTCTTTGTCAATACCACTAGCCCACACATAGGAGGCATTCTACAACCATCATTCAAAGCTCCAAATCCTTAACTCCTTGAAGCTGTAGACTAGAGGTTGAAACAACCTAGTCTGAGGGTGTCCTTGGTATATCCCCAGGACTGAGCTACCTAGCCTCTTGCAGGCATGCTGAACATTGAACACTCAAGCCCAGAGCAGCGAGCCCAGACATCCCTCAGCGTGAGTTAAAAGCAGCATGCTTGTCTGCCATTTGCAAGTCAGGGGACAGTTTGTCTGTCTGTCTGTCTGTCTGTCTGTTTTCATGCCTGAGAAAGAAAAGAGAAACAAAGCAAAAGTTTAAAGATGTACATTTGGAAGAGAGAGCTATTCCCTAAGACATGATAAATTCCCCAAGGACCTGAATCAGAGAGAGATAAATGTAAACAGTAATTACTATCTAACGATGCTAACTGGAGAGTGGGCTGCTTAAACCGGGAATAGGAGATAATTGAAATAAATGAGCCTTTTGTGGTTTTGAAGACTTCTCTGAGACTTAACTGTTTTCTTCGGCTGCTCTCAAAGTGTGGGCTGGGGAGCCCATAAGGAGCCAGAGGTCCTGTGAAGCCAAAGCTCTGATAGTAATGGAGGTAACATTAACACTTTATTTGCTTTTCCCATTATCGAAACCACACCACCACAAAATGGTATCTCCTAGCAGCTCCAGGACTCAAAGGCAGGTACAAGATAGGCAGACACAGTGGTAGCCACTGCCAGTAGAAGGGAAACTAGTTCCTGAGAAGGAGGGGACCAGCAGGGACAGGAGGGGGACAAGAGAAAGTGACAGGAGCGAAGTGTGTTTTATATGTTCATGAAAATGTCATGTTGGGGCCACAAGATGGTCCAGCAGATAAGGATCCTTGATCCCTGGAACCCATTTAAAGGTGGGAGAACTGGCCCCACAAAATCATCCCCTAACTTTTAAATGTGTGCAGTGGCATACAAGCTACAGCCTTTATCATAATACACATATAATAAATAAGAATGTTATGTTTTTGAAATGTCAGTGAGCCAGACATGGTGGCACACACTTTTAATCCCAGCACACAGGGGACAGAGGTGGCAGATCTCTGTGAGTTTGAGGCCAGCTTAGAATACATAGTGAGTTCCAGGATATCCAGGGCTCCATATAGAAACCTTACCAAACAAACAACAACAAAAAGATGCTTCTAGAAAGAATGGTTTTTAAAGTACCTTAGCGTTTGCTGATCACACAATGATCGCAAGTCAGCAGATCCTTTCTCCCAAAACTCCTGAAAAGGAACAACGATTTCAACTAAGCACTCGTTGCTTCTTTTTTTCCCCCTAGAAAAGGTCCTCTTTGTTCCCAGAGACAGGACAAACAAGGGACTTGCCAGAGCATCCTCTTCTAGGTGGTTGAGAGCCTGAAGATCCTTCTCCATGTCACTCAGCTCCTGCAGAACAGACCTGTGAAACCTCTCCAGCTTGTTCAGTCTGCCAAACATGAACAACAGACTTCAGTGGGACCAATTGGGTGTGACAGGATGTTCCCAAGAGAACCCGTTCGCCAGACAGTCTCGCCTTAAAAACATGTTGGCACCTTCACTCTCTGCCCACCTTCTCTTCATGTTCAGTGATCTCAGAAACCCGTGAACTCTCACCTAGCCCCTGGCAGCAGCCCAGAGGGGCCCACATGTCATCACTAGCTTCACAATGCAGGACACATGGCCCTAGGAAAGGTGACTGAATGCCCACCCACCTTCTGCCTTCTGCTTCCTTTCCTCTGTCTGACACAGCTGCCATGACAGCTATGGTCAGGAGGTTCAGGTACCCTTTTCCTGCCTCTGTGTTTCAGTTTCAAATTTTCCAACAGTCATCATTCTGTGTCTAACCTCCATATAAATGGCTCATCTGTTGGCACACATTATATGCCTGATGTTCCATATAAACAGAGCCCCTGTGGCTTTCTGCCCATTTGGATGTAGAATATTAAAAATCTGGGTAAGCGTATTAGAAATTGATGGAGGTAGGACCTACTGGGATCATTGTGAGCATGCCCCAACAGTGTCTCTGAGATATGGGGCTCTTACTTTTCTTTCCTAGCTGTCAGTTGAGTAGTTTTCTCTACTACCCGTTCTGCCATGATCCCTTCCTCTACCACAAAGTCCAGAGCAAGGACAAATTGATTGCAGGTTAAATCCCCCAAATCCATGAAAGAAAATATGAGCATACACGTTCACATGGTACCTAGTATTATCACAAAGGGGTCTCACTCTACAATCTCAGCCTGATCTAAACCTCATATCCTATACATATCCCAGACTGGCCAAAAACCATGCCAACTCTCCTGCCTCAGCCTCTGATGAGCTGGATCATGCCTGGC